>NW_027514887.1:0-111136 GCF_048772815.1 Callospermophilus lateralis
TGCCTAGGGCTACTTGAAGAGGAAAAAAACCATAGAGAAAAATCGGAGAACTCCTTTATTTTGTCAAGGTCAAAGAGCTACTACAAACCATGTTGAATTTAGAGTTCCAAATTCATCTATCTATATAGGAGAGAACCGAGGGAAACTTAAATATAAAAACTGCTAATGTAGACGAAAGCTTCAACCTAGAAGAACAAAATTTCGTGAGCCAAGTGGGATTTCTGTACTGATCATTACCATCAAATCATCAAATTTGGGTGAAAAAATATTTGCTGGTATTTCGAAACTCGTTATTTCTTAGAAGCTTGGCAACCCCTCTCAATGAAAGTGCTTTCCCACAGTCTGTGCCTACGGCTACTTGAAGAGGAAACAAACCATAGAGACAAATCTGAGACCTCCTTTATTTTGTCAAGTTTCAAAGAGCTACTACAAAACCATGTTGGATTTAGAGTTCCAAATTCATCTATCTATATAGGAGAGAACAGAGAGAAACCTAAATATAAAAACTGCTACTGTAGACGAACGCTTCAACCAAGAAGAACAAAATTTGGTGATCCAAGTGGGATTTGTGTACTGATCATTAGCTCCAAGTATCATCAAGATTGGGTGAAAAAATATTTGCTGGTATTTCGGAAACTCGTTATTTCTTAGAAGCTTGGCAACCCCTCTCAATGAAAGTGCTTTTCCAAAGTCTGTGCCTAGGGCTACTTGAAGATGAAACAAACCATAGAGAAACATCGGAGAACTCCTTTATTTTGTCAAGTTCAAAGAGCTACTACAAACCATGTTGAATTTAGAGTTCCAAATTCATCTATCTATATAGGAGAGAACCGAGGGAAACTTAAATATAAAAACTGCTACTGTAGACGAAAGCTTCAACCTAGAAGAACAAAATTTCGTGAGCCAAGTGGGATTTCTGTACTGATCATTACCACCAAATCATCAAATTTGGGTGAAAAAATATTTGCTGGTATTTCGAAACTCGTTATTTCTTAGAAGCTTGGCAACCCCTCTCAATGAAAGTGCTTTCCCACAGTCTGTGCCTACGGCTACTTGAAGAGGAAACAAACCATAGAGACAAATCTGAGACCTCCTTTATTTTGTCAAGTTTCAAAGAGCTACTACAAACCATGTTGGATTTAGAGTTCCAAATTCATCTATCTATATAGGAGAGAAACAGAGAGAAACCTAAATATAAAAACTGCTACTGTAGACGAACGCTTCAACCAAGAAGAACAAAATTTGGTGATCCAAGTGGGATTTGTGTACTGATCATTAGCTCCAAGTATCATCAAGATTGGGTGAAAAAATATTTGCTGGTATTTCGGAAACTCGTTATTTCTTAGAAGCTTGGCAACCCCTCTCAATGAAAGTGCTTTTCCAAAGTCTGTGCCTAGGGCTACTTGAAGAGGAAACAAACCATAGAGAAAAATCAGAGAACTCCTTTATTTTGTCAAGTTTCAAAGAGCTACTACAAACCATGTTGGATTTAGAGTTCCAAATTCATCTATCTATATAGGAGAGAACAGAGAGAAACCTAAATATAAAAACTGCTACTGTAGACGAACGCTTCAACCTAGAAGAACAAAATTTGGTGAGCCATGTGGGATTTGTGTACTGATCATTAGCACCAAGTATCAACAAGATTGTGTGAAAAAATATTTGCTGGTATTTCGGAAACTCGTTATTTCTTAGAAGCTTGGCAACCCATCTTAATGAAAGTGCTTTCCACAGTCTGTGGCCTAGGGCTACTTGAAGAGGAAACAAAACCATAGAGACAAAACTGAGAATTCCTTTATTTTGTCAAGTTTCAAAGAGCTACTACAAACCATGTTGGATTTAGAGTTCCAAATTCATCTTTCTATATAGGAGAGAACATACGGAAACCTAAATATAAAAACTGCTACTGTAGACGAACGCTTCAACCAAGAAGAACAAAATTTGGTGATCCAAGTGGGATTTTGTGTACTGATCATGAGCTCCAAGTATCATCAAGATTGGGTGAAAAAATATTTGCTGGTATTTCGGAAACTCGTTATTTCTTAGAAGCTTGGCAACCCCTCTCAATGAAAGTGCTTTTCCAAAGTCTGTGCCTAGGGCTACTTGAAGAGGAAACAAACCATAGAGAAAAATCGGAGAACTCCTTTATTTTGTCAAGTTTCAAAGAGCTACTACAAACCATGTTGGATTTAGAGTTCCAAATTCATCTATCTGTATAGGAGAGAACAGAGGGAAACCTAAATATAAAAACTGCTACTGTACACGAACGCTTCAACCTAGAAGAACTAAATTTGGTGAGCCAAGTGGGATATGTGTACTGATCATTAGCTACAAGTATCATCAGTATTGGGTGAAAAAATATTTGCTGGTATTTCGGAAACTCGTTATTTCTTAGAAGCTTGGCAACCCCTCTCAATGAAAGTGCTTTTCCACAGTCTGTGCCTAGGGCTACTTGAAGAGGAAACAATCCATAGAGGCAAATCTGAGACCTCCTTTATTTTGTCAAGTTTCAAAGAGCTACTGCAAACCCTGTTGGATTTAGAGTTCCAAATTCATCTATCTATATAGGAGAGAACAGAGAGAAACCTAAATATAAAAACTGCTACTGTAGACGAACGCTTCAACCTAGAAGAACAAAATTTGATGAGCCAAGTGGGATTTGTGTACTGATCATTACCACCAAGTATCAACAAGATTGTGTGAAAAAATATTTGCTGGTATTTCGGAAACTCGTTATTTCTTAGAAGCTTGGCAACCCATCTCAATGAAAGTGCTTTCCACAGTCTGTGCCTAGGGCTACTTGAAGAGGAAACAAACCATAGAGACAAAACTGAGAACTCCTTTATTTTGTCAAGTTTCAAAGAGCTACTACAAACCATGTTGGATTTAGAGTTCCAAATTCCTCTTTCTATATAGGAGAGAACAGAGGGAAACCTAAATATAAAAACTGCAACTGTAGACGAACGCTTCAACCAAGAAGAACAAAATTTGGTGAGCCAAGTGGCATTTGTGTACTGATCATTAGCTCCAATTATCATCAAGATTGGGTGAAAAAATATTTGCTGGTATTTCGGAAAACTCGTTATTTCTTAGAAGTTGGCAACCCCTCTCAATGAAAGTGCTTTTCCAAAGTCTGTGCCTAGGGCTACTTGAAGAGGAAAAAACCATAGAGAAAAATCGGAGAACTCCTTTATTTTGTCAAGGTCAAAGAGCTACTACAAACCATGTTGAATTTAGAGTTCCAAATTCATCTATCTATATAGGAGAGAACCGAGGGAAACTTAAATATAAAAACTGCTAATGTAGACGAAAGCTTCAACCTAGAAGAACAAAATTTCGTGAGCCAAGTGGGATTTCTGTACTGATCATTACCACCAAATCATCAAATTTGGGTGAAAAAATATTTGCTGGTATTTCGAAACTCGTTATTTCTTAGAAGCTTGGCAACCCCTCTCAATGAAAGTGCTTTCCCACAGTCTGTGCCTACGGCTACTTGAAGAGGAAACAAACCATAGAGACAAATCTGAGACCTCCTTTATTTTGTCAAGTTTCAAAGAGCTACTACAAACCATGTTGGATTTAGAGTTCCAAATTCATCTATCTATATAGGAGAGAACAGAGAGAAACCTAAATATAAAAAACTGCTACTGTAGACGAACGCTTCAACCAAGAAGAACAAAATTTGGTGATCCAAGTGGGATTGGTGTACTGATCATTAGCTCCAAGTATCATCAAGATTGGGTGAAAAAAATATTTGCTGGTATTTCGGAAACTCGTTATTTCTTAGAAGCTTGGCAACCCCTCTCAATGAAAGTGCTTTTCCAAAGTCTGTGCCTAGGGCTACTTGAAGATGAAACAAACCATAGAGAAACATCGGAGAACTCCTTTATTTTGTCAAGTTCAAAGAGCTACTACAAACCATGTTGAATTTAGAGTTCCAAATTCATCTATCTATATAGGAGAGAACCGAGGGAAACTTAAATATAAAAACTGCTACTGTAGACGAAAGCTTCAACCTAGAAGAACAAAATTTCGTGAGCCAAGTGGGATTTCTGTACTGATCACTACCACCAAATCATCAAATTTGGGTGAAAAAATATTTGCTGGTATTTCGAAACTCGTTATTTCTTAGAAGCTTGGCAACCCCTCTCAATGAAAGTGCTTTCCCACAGTCTGTGCCTACGGCTACTTGAAGAGGAAACAAACCATAGAGACAAATCTGAGACCTCCTTTATTTTGTCAAGTTTCAAAGAGCTACTACAAACCATGTTGGATTTAGAGTTCCAAATTCATCTATCTATATAGGAGAGAACAGAGAGAAACCTAAATATAAAAACTGCTACTGTAGACGAACGCTTCAACCAAGAAGAACAAAATTTGGTGATCCAAGTGGGATTTGTGTACTGATCATTAGCTCCAAGTATCATCAAGATTGGGTGAAAAAATATTTGCTGGTATTTCGGAAACTCGTTATTTCTTAGAAGCTTGGCAACCCCTCTCAATGAAAGTGCTTTTCCAAAGTCTGTGCCTAGGGCTACTTGAAGAGGAAACAAACCATAGAGAAAAATCAGAGAACTCCTTTATTTTGTCAAGTTTCAAAGAGCTACTACAAACCATGTTGGATTTAGAGTTCCAAATTCATCTATCTATATAGGAGAGAACAGAGAGAAACCTAAATATAAAAACTGCTACTGTAGACGAACGCTTCAACCTAGAAGAACAAAATTTGGTGAGCCATGTGGGATTTGTGTACTGATCATTAGCACCAAGTATCAACAAGATTGTGTGAAAAAATATTTGCTGGTATTTCGGAAACTCGTTATTTCTTAGAAGCTTGGCAACCCATCTTAATGAAAGTGCTTTCCACAGTCTGTGCCTAGGGCTACTTGAAGAGGAAACAAACCATAGAGACAAAACTGAGAATTCCTTTATTTTGTCAAGTTTCAAAGAGCTACTACAAACCATGTTGGATTTAGAGTTCCAAATTCATCTTTCTATATAGGAGAGAACATACGGAAACCTAAATATAAAAACTGCTACTGTAGACGAACGCTTCAACCAAGAAGAACAAAATTTGGTGATCCAAGTGGGATTTGTGTACTGATCATGAGCTCCAAGTATCATCAAGATTGGGTGAAAAAATATTTGCTGGTATTTCGGAAACTCGTTATTTCTTAGAAGCTTGGCAACCCCTCTCAATGAAAGTGCTTTTCCAAAGTCTGTGCCTAGGGCTACTTGAAGAGGAAACAAACCATAGAGAAAAATCGGAGAACTCCTTTATTTTGTCAAGTTTCAAAGAGCTACTACAAACCATGTTGGATTTAGAGTTCCAAATTCATCTATCTGTATAGGAGAGAACAGAGGGAAACCTAAATATAAAAACTGCTACTGTACACGAACGCTTCAACCTAGAAGAACTAAATTTGGTGAGCCAAGTGGGATATGTGTACTGATCATTAGCTACAAGTATCATCAGTATTGGGTGAAAAAATATTTGCTGGTATTTCGGAAACTCGTTATTTCTTAGAAGCTTGGCAACCCCTCTCAATGAAAGTGCTTTTCCACAGTCTGTGACTAGGGCTACTTGAAGAGGAAACAATCCATAGAGGCAAATCTGAGACCTCCTTTATTTTGTCAAGTTTCAAAGAGCTACTGCAAACCCTGTTGGATTTAGAGTTCCAAATTCATCTATCTATATAGGAGAGAACAGAGAGAAACCTAAATATAAAAACTGCTACTGTAGACGAACGCTTCAACCTAGAAGAACAAAATTTGATGAGCCAAGTGGGATTTGTGTACTGATCATTACCACCAAGTATCAACAAGATTGTGTGAAAAAATATTTGCTGGTATTTCGGAAACTCGTTATTTCTTAGAAGCTTGGCAACCCATCTCAATGAAAGTGCTTTCCACAGTCTGTGCCTAGGGCTACTTGAAGAGGAAACAAACCATAGAGACAAAACTGAGAACTCCTTTATTTTGTCAAGTTTCAAAGAGCTACTACAAACCATGTTGGATTTAGAGTTCCAAATTCATCTTTCTATATAGGAGAGAACAGAGGGAAACCTAAATATAAAAACTGCAACTGTAGACGAACGCTTCAACCAAGAAGAACAAAATTTGGTGAGCCAAGTGGCATTTGTGTACTGATCATTAGCTCCAATTATCATCAAGATTGGGTGAAAAAATATTTGCTGGTATTTCGGAAACTCGTTATTTCTTAGAAGTTGGCAACCCCTCTCAATGAAAGTGCTTTTCCAAAGTCTGTGCCTAGGGCTACTTGAAGAGGAAAAAACCATAGAGAAAAATCGGAGAACTCCTTTATTTTGTCAAGGTCAAAGAGCTACTACAAACCATGTTGAATTTAGAGTTCCAAATTCATCTATCTATATAGAAGAGAACCGAGGGAAACTTAAATATAAAAACTGCTAATGTAGACGAAAGCTTCAACCTAGAAGAACAAAATTTCGTGAGCCAAGTGGGATTTCTGTACTGATCATTACCACCAAATCATCAAATTTGGGTGAAAAAATATTTGCTGGTATTTCGAAACTCGTTATTTCTTAGAAGCTTGGCAACCCCTCTCAATGAAAGTGCTTTCCCACAGTCTGTGCCTACGGCTACTTGAAGAGGAAACAAACCATAGAGACAAATCTGAGACCTCCTTTATTTTGTCAAGTTTCAAAGAGCTACTACAAACCATGTTGGATTTAGAGTTCCAAATTCATCTATCTATATAGGAGAGAACAGAGAGAAACCTAAATATAAAAACTGCTACTGTAGACGAACGCTTCAACCAAGAAGAACAAAATTTGGTGATCCAAGTGGGATTTGTGTACTGATCATTAGCTCCAAGTATCATCAAGATTGGGTGAAAAAATATTTGCTGGTATTTCGGAAACTCGTTATTTCTTAGAAGCTTGGCAACCCCTCTCAATGAAAGTGGTTTTCCAAAGTCTGTGCCTAGGGCTACTTGAAGATGAAACAAACCATAGAGAAACATCGGAGAACTCCTTTATTTTGTCAAGTTCAAAGAGCTACTACAAACCATGTTGAATTTAGAGTTCCAAATTCATCTATCTATATAGGAGAGAACCGAGGGAAACTTAAATATAAAAACTGCTACTGTAGACGAAAGCTTCAACCTAGAAGAACAAAATTTCGTGAGCCAAGTGGGATTTCTGTACTGATCATTACCACCAAATCATCAAATTTGGGTGAAAAAATATTTGCTGGTATTTCGAAACTCGTTATTTCTTAGAAGCTTGGCAACCCCTCTCAAT
This sequence comes from Callospermophilus lateralis, assembly GCF_048772815.1. Taxonomy (NCBI): domain Eukaryota; kingdom Metazoa; phylum Chordata; class Mammalia; order Rodentia; family Sciuridae; genus Callospermophilus; species Callospermophilus lateralis. The sequence goes on from NW_027514887.1 coordinate 7,284, forward strand.
GAAAGTGCTTTCCCACAGTCTGTGCCTACGGCTACTTGAAGAGGAAACAAACCATAGAGACAAATCTGAGACCTCCTTTATTTTGTCAAGTTTCAAAGAGCTACTACAAACCATGTTGGATTTAGAGTTCCAAATTCATCTATCTATATAGGAGAGAACAGAGAGAAACCTAAATATAAAAACTGCTACTGTAGACGAACGCTTCAACCAAGAAGAACAAAATTTGGTGATCCAAGTGGGATTTGTGTACTGATCATTAGCTCCAAGTATCATCAAGATTGGGTGAAAAAATATTTGCTGGTATTTCGGAAACTCGTTATTTCTTAGAAGCTTGGCAACCCCTCTCAATGAAAGTGCTTTTCCAAAGTCTGTGCCTAGGGCTACTTGAAGAGGAAACAAACCATAGAGAAAAATCAGAGAACTCCTTTATTTTGTCAAGTTTCAAAGAGCTACTACAAACCATGTTGGATTTAGAGTTCCAAATTCATCTATCTATATAGGAGAGAACAGAGAGAAACCTAAATATAAAAACTGCTACTGTAGACGAACGCTTCAACCTAGAAGAACAAAATTTGGTGAGCCATGTGGGATTTGTGTACTGATCATTAGCACCAAGTATCAACAAGATTGTGTGAAAAAATATTTGCTGGTATTTCGGAAACTCGTTATTTCTTAGAAGCTTGGCAACCCATCTTAATGAAAGTGCTTTCCACAGTCTGTGCCTAGGGCTACTTGAAGAGGAAACAAACCATAGAGACAAAACTGAGAATTCCTTTATTTTGTCAAGTTTCAAAGAGCTACTACAAACCATGTTGGATTTAGAGTTCCAAATTCATCTTTCTATATAGGAGAGAACATACGGAAACCTAAATATAAAAACTGCTACTGTAGACGAACGCTTCAACCAAGAAGAACAAAATTTGGTGATCCAAGTGGGATTTGTGTACTGATCATTAGCTCCAAGTATCATCAAGATTGGGTGAAAAAATATTTGCTGGTATTTCGGAAACTCGTTATTTTTAGAAGCTTGGCAACCCCTCTCAATGAAAGTGCTTTTCCAAAGTCTGTGCCTAGGGCTACTTGAAGAGGAAACAAACCATAGAGAAAAATCAGAGAATTCCTTTATTTTGTCAAGTTTCAAAGAGCTACTACAAACCATGTTGCATTTAGAGTTCCAAATTCATCTATCTATATAGGAGAGAACCGAGGGAAACTTAAATATAAAAACTGCTACTGTAGACGAACGCTTCAACCTAGAAGAACAAAATTTCGTGAGCCAAGTGGGATTTGTGTACTGATCATTACCACCAAGAATTATCAAATTTGGGTGAAAAAATATTTGCTGGTATTTCGGAAACTCGTTATTTCTTAGAAGCTTGGCAACCCCTCTCAATGAAAGTGCTTTCCCACAGTCTCTGCCTACGACTACTTGAAGAGGAAACAAACCATAGAGAAACATCGGAGAACTCCTTTATTTTGTGAAGTTTCGAAGAGCTACTACAAACCATGTTGGATTTAGAGTTCCAAATTTATCTATCTATATATGAGAGAACAGAGAGAAACCTAAATATAAAAACTGCTACTGTAGACGAACGCTTCAACCTAGAAGAACAAAATTTGGTAAGCCAAGTGGGATTTGTGTACTGATCATTACCACCAAGTATCATCAAGATTGGGTGAAAAAATATTTGCTGGTATTTCGGAAACTCGTTATTTCTTAGAAGCTTGGCAAACCCTCTCAATGAAAGTGCTTTTCCACAGTCTGTGCCTAGGGATACTTGAAGAGGAAACAAACCATAGAGACAAATCTGAGAGTTCCTTAATTTTGTCAAGTTTCAAAGAGCTACTAAAAACCATGTTGGATTTAGAGTTCCAAATTTATCTATCTATATGGGAGAAAACAGAGGGAAACCTAAATATAGAAACTGCTACTGTAGACGAACGCTTCAACCTAGAAGAACAAAATTTGGTGAGCTAAGTAGGATTTGTGTACTGATAATTACCACCAAGTATCATCAAGATTGGGTGAAAAAATATTTGCTGGTATTTCGGAAACTCGTTATTGCTTAGAAGCTTCGCAACCCCTCTCAATGAAAGTGCTTTCCACAGTCTGTGCCTAGGGCTACTTGAAGAGGAAAAAAACCATCGAGACAAAACTGAGAACTCCTTTATTTTGTCAAGTTTCAAAGAGCTACTACAAACCCTGTTGGATTTAGAGTTAAAAAATCCGTCTGTCTATATAGGAGAGAACAGAGAGAAACCTAAATATAAAAACAGCTACTGTAGACGAACGCTTCAACCTAGAAGAACAAAATTTGATGAGCCAAGTGGGATTTGTGTACTGATCATTAGCTCCAAGTATCATCAAGATTGGGTGAAAAAATATTTGCTGGTATTTCGGAAACTCGTTATTGCTTAGAAGCTTCGCAACCCCTCTCAATGAAAGTGCTTTCCACAGTCTGTGCCTAGGGCTACTTGAAGAGGAAACAAACCATAGAGAAAAATCGGAGAACTCCTTTATTTTGTCAAGTTTCAAAGAGCTACTACAAACCATGTTGGATTTAGAGTTCCAAATTCATCTATCTGTATAGGAGAGAACAGAGGGAAACCTAAATATAAAAACTGCTACTGTACACGAACGCTTCAACCTAGAAGAACTAAATTTGGTGAGCCAAGTGGGATATGTGTACTGATCATTAGCTACAAGTATCATCAGTATTGCGTGAAAAAATATTTGCTGGTATTTCGGAAACTCGTTATTTCTTAGAAGCTTGGCAACCCCTCTCAATGAAAGTGCTTTTCCACAGTCTGTGCCTAGGGCTACTTGAAGAGGAAACAAACCATAGAGGCAAATCTGAGACCTCCTTTATTTTGTCAAGTTTCAAAGAGCTACTGCAAACCCTGTTGGATTTAGAGTTCCAAATTCATCTGTCTATATAGGAGAGAACAGAGAGAACCCTAAATATAAAAACTGCTACTGTAGACGAACGCTTCAACCTAGAAGAACAAAATTTGATGAGCCAAGTGGGATTTGTGTACTGATCATTACCACCAAGTATCAACAAGATTGTGTGAAAAAATATTTGCTGGTATTTCGGAAACTCGTTATTTCTTAGAAGCTTGGCAAACCATCTCAATGAAAGTGCTTTCCACAGTCTGTGCCTAGGGCTACTTGAAGAGGAAACAAACCATAGAGACAAAACTGAGAACTCCTTTATTTTGTCAAGTTTCAAAGAGCTACTACAAACCATGTTGGATTTAGAGTTCCAAATTCCTCTTTCTATATAGGAGAGAACAGAGGGAAACCTAAATATAAAAACTGCAACTGTAGACGAACGCTTCAACCAAGAATAACAAAATTTGGTGAGCCAACTGGCATTTGTGTACTGATCATTAGCTCCAATTATCATCAAGATTGGGTGAAAAAATATTTGCTGGTATTTCGGAAACTCGTTATTTCTTAGAAGTTGGCAACCCCTCTCAATGAAAGTGCTTTTCCAAAGTCTGTGCCTAGGGCTACTTGAAGAGGAAAAAAACATAGAGAAAAATCGGAGAACTCCTTTATTTTGTCAAGGTCAAAGAGCTACTACAAACCATGTTGAATTTAGAGTTCCAAATTCATCTATCTATATAGGAGAGAACCGAGGGAAACTTAAATATAAAAACTGCTAATGTAGACGAAAGCTTCAACCTAGAAGAACAAAATTTCGTGAGCCAAGTGGGATTTCTGTACTGATCCTTACCACCAAATCATCAAATTTGGGTGAAAAAATATTTGCTGGTATTTCGAAACTCGTTATTTCTTAGAAGCTTGGCAACCGCTCTCAATGAAAGTGCTTTCCCACAGTCTGTGCCTACGACTACTTGAAGAGGAAACAAACCATAGAGACAAATCTGAGACCTCCTTTATTTTGTCAAGTTTCAAAGAGCTACTACAAACCATGTTGGATTTAGAGTTCCAAATTCATCTATCTATATAGGAGAGAACAGAGAGAAACCTAAATATAAAAACTGCTACTGTAGACGAACGCTTCAACCAAGAAGAACAAAATTTGGTGATCCAAGTGGGATTTGTGTACTGATCATTAGCTCCAAGTATCATCAAGATTGGGTGAAAAAATATTTGCTGGTATTTCGGAAACTCGTTATTTCTTAGAAGCTTGGCAACCCCTCTCAATGAAAGTGCTTTTCCAAAGTCTGTGCCTAGGGCTACTTGAAGAGGAAACAAACCATAGAGAAAAATCAGAGAACTCCTTTATTTTGTCAAGTTTCAAAGAGCTACTACAAACCATGTTGGATTTAGAGTTCCAAATTCATCTATCTATATAGGAGAGAACAGAGAGAAACCTAAATATAAAAACTGCTACTGTAGACGAACGCTTCAACCTAGAAGAACAAAATTTGGTGAGCCATGTGGGATTTGTGTACTGATCATTAGCACCAAGTATCAACAAGATTGTGTGAAAAAATATTTGCTGGTATTTCGGAAACTCGTTATTTCTTAGAAGCTTGGCAACCCATCTTAATGAAAGTGCTTTCCACAGTCTGTGCCTATGGCTACTTGAAGAGGAAACAAACCATAGAGACAAAACTGAGAATTCCTTTATTTTGTCAAGTTTCAAAGAGCTACTACAAACCATGTTGGATTTAGAGTTCCAAATTCATCTTTCTATATAGGAGAGAACAGACGGAAACCTAAATATAAAAACTGCTACTGTAGACGAACGCTTCAACCAAGAAGAACAAAATTTGGTGATCCAAGTGGGATTTGTGTACTGATCATTAGCTCCAAGTATCATCAAGATTGGGTGAAAAAATATTTGCTGGTATTTCGGAAACTCGTTATTTCTTAGAAGCTTGGCAACCCCTCTCAATGAAAGTGCTTTTCCAAAGTCTGTGCCTAGGGCTACTTGAAGAGGAAACAAACCATAGAGAAAAATCAGAGAATTCCTTTATTTTGTCAAGTTTCAAAGAGCTACTACAAACCATGTTGCATTTAGAGTTCCAAATTCATCTATCTATATAGGAGAGAACCGAGGGAAACTTAAATATAAAAACTGCTACTGTAGACGAACGCTTCAACCTAGAAGAACAAAATTTCGTGAGCCAAGTGGGATTTGTGTACTGATCATTACCACCAAGAATTATCAAATTTGGGTGAAAAAATATTTGCTGGTATTTCGGAAACTCGTTATTTCTTAGAAGCTTGGCAACCCCTCTCAATGAAAGTGCTTTCCCACAGTCTGTGCCTAGGGATACTTGAAGAGGAAACAAACCATAGAGACAAAACTGAGAACTCTTTATTTTGTCAAGTAACAAAGAGCTACTACAAACCATGTTGGATTTAGAGTTCCGAATTCATCTATCTATATAGGAGAGAACAGAGTGAAACGTAAAAAGAAAAACTGCTACTGTAAGCGAATGCTTCAACCTAGAAGAAGTAAATTTGGTGAGCCAAGTGGGATTTGTGTACTTGTCATTACCACCACGCATCATCAAGATTGGGTAAAAAAATATTTGCTGGTATTTCGGAGACTCATAATTTCTGGGAAGCTTGGCAATCCCTTTCAATGAAAGTGAATTACACAGTCTCTGCTTAGGGCTACATGAAGCGGAATCAAATCATAGAGACAAAACTGAGAACTCCTTTATTTTGTCAAGTTTCAAAGAGCTACTACAAACCATGTTGGATTTAGAGTTCCAAATTAATCTATCTATATAGGAGAGAACAGAGTGAAACCTAAAAATAAAAACTGCTACTGTAAACGAACGCTTCAACCTAGAAGAACAAAATTTGGTGAGCCAAGTGGGATCTGTGTACTTGTCATTACCACAATGTATCATCAAGATTGGTTGAAAAAATATTTGCTGGTTTTTCGGAAACACGTAATTTCTTGGAAGCTTGGCAACCCCTTTCAATAAAAGTGGATTTCCACAGTCTCTGCTTAGGGCTACATGAAGTGTAAACAAATCATAGAGACCAAACTGAGAACTCCTTTATTTTGTCAAGTTTCAAAGAGCTACTACAAACCATGTTGGATATAGAGTTCCAAATTCATCTATCTATATAGGAGAGAATAGAGTGAAACCTAAAAAGAAAAACTGCTACTGTAAACGAACGCTTCAACCTAGAAGAACAAAATTTGGTGAGCCAAGTGGGATTTGTGTACTTGTCATTACCACCAAGTATCATCAAGATTAGGTGAAAAAATATTTGCTGGTATTTCGCAAACTCGTTATTTCTTAGAAGCTTGGAAACCCCTCTCAATGAAAGTGCTTTTCCCCAGTCTGTGCCTAGGGCTACTTGAAGAGGAAACAAACCATAGAGACAAAACTGAGAACTACTTTTTTTGTCAAGTTTCAAAGAGCTACTACAAACCATGTTGGATTTAGAGTTCCAAATTCATCTATCTATATAGGAGAGAACAGAGTGAAACCTAAAAAGAAAAACTGCTACTGTAAACGATCGCTTCAACCTAGAAGAACATAATTTGGTGAGCCATGTGGGATCTGTGTACTTGTCATTACCACCACGTATCATCAACACTGGGTGAAAAAATATTTGCTGGAATTTCGAAAACTCGTAATTTCTTGGAAGCTTGGCAACCCCTTTCAATAAAAAATGTTTTTCCAGAGTCTCTCCTTAGGGTTACATGAAGCGGAAACAAATCATAGAGACAAAATTGAGAACTCCTTTACTTTGTCAAGTTTCAAAGAGCTACTACAAACCATGTCGGATTTAGAGTCCAAAATTCATCTATCTATATAGGAGAGAGCAGAGGGAACCTAAAAATATAAACTGCTACTGTAAACGATCGCTTTAACCTAGAAGAACATAATTCGGTGAGTTAAATGGGATTTGTGTACCGATCATTACCACCAAGTATCATAAAGATTGGGTGAAAAAATATTTGCTGGTATTTCGGAGACTCGTAATTTCTGGAAAACTTGGCAACCCATTTCAATGAAAGTGCTTTTCCACAGTCTCTGCTTAGGGCTACATAAAGCGGAAACAAATCATAGAGACAAAACTGAGAACTCCTTTATTTTGTCAAGTTTCAAAGAGCTACTACAAACCATGTTGGATTTAGAGTTCCAAATTCATCTATCTATATAGGAGAGAAAAGGGTAAAACCTAAAAATAAAAACTGCTACTGTAAACGAACGCTTCAACCTAGAAGAAGTAAATTTGGTGAGCCAAGTGGGATTTATGTACTTGTCATTTCCACCACGTATCATCAACATTGGGTGAAAAAATATATGCTGGTATTTCGGAAACTCATAATTTCTTGTAAGCTTGGCAACCCCTTTCAATGAAAGTGCTTTTCCACAGTCTCTGCTTAGGGCTACATGAAGCGGAAACAAATCATAGAGACAAAACTGAGAACTCCTTTATTTTCTCAAGTTTCAAAAAGCTACTACAAACCATGTTGGATATAGAGTTCCAAATTCATCTATCTATATAGGAGAGAACAGAGTGAAACCTAAAAAGAAAAACTGCTACTGTAAACGAACGCTTCAACTTAGAAGAACAAAATTTGGTGAGCCAAGTGGGATTTGTGTACTTGTCATTACCACCACGTATCATCAACTTTGGGTGAAAAAATATTTGCTGCTATTTCGGAAACTCGTAATTTTTTGGAAGCTTGGAAACCCCTTTCAATAAAAGTGGTTTTCTACAGTCTCTGCTTAGCGCTACATGAATTGGAAACAAATCATAGAGACAAAACTGAGAACTCCTTTATTTTGTCAAGTTTCAAAGAGCTACTACAAACCATTTTGGATTTAGAGTTCCAAATTCATCTATCTATATAGGAGAGAACAGAGTGAAACCTAAAAAGAAAAACTGCTACTGTAAACGATCGCTTCACCCTAGAAGAACATAATATGGTGAGCCATGTGGGATCTGTGTACTTGTCATTACCACCACGTATCATCAACATTGGGTGAGAAAATATTTGCTGGAATTTCGAAAACTCGTAATTTCTTGGAAGCTTGGCAACCCCTTTCAATAAAAAATGGTTTTCCAGAGTCTCTCCTTAGGGTTACATGAAGCGGAAACAAATCATAGAGACAAAATTGAGAACTTTTTTACTTTGTCAAGTTTCAAAGAGCTACTACAAACCATGTCGGATTTAGAGTCCCAAATTCATCTATCTATATAGGAGAGAGCAGAGGGAACCTAAAAATATAAACTGCTACTGTAAACGATCGCTTCAACCTAGAAGAACAAAATTTGGTGAGCCAAGTGGGATTTGTGTACTTGTCATTACCACCACGTATAATCAACATTGGGTCAAAAAAATATTTGCTGGAATTTCGAAAACTCGTAATTTCTTGGAAGCTTGGCAACCCCTTTCAAGAAAAAATGGTTTTCCAGAGTCTCTGCTTAGGGCTACATGAAGCGGAAACAAATCATAGAGACAAAATTGAGAACTCCTTTACTTTGTCAAGTTTCAAAGAGCTACTACAAACCATGTTGGATTTAGAGTTCCAAATTCATCTATCTATATAGGAGAGAGCAGAGGGAACCTAAAAATATAAACTGCTACTGTAAACGATCGCTTTAACCTAGAAGAACAAAATTTGGTGAGACAAATGGGATTTGTGTACCAATCATTACCACCAAGTATCATCAAGATTGGATGAAAAAAATATTTGCTGGTATTTCGGAAACTCGTTATTTCTTAGAAGCTTGGCAACCCCTCTCAATGAAATTACTTTTCCACAGTCTGTGCCTAGGGATACTTGAAGAGGAAACAAACCATAGAGACAAAACTGAGAACTCTTTATTTTTTCAAGTAACAAAGAGCTACTACAAACCATGTTGGATTTAGAGTTCCAAATTCATCTATATATATAGGAGAGAACAGAGTGAAACGTAAAAAGAAAAACTGCTACTGTAAACGAATGCTTCAACCTAGAAGAAGTAAATTTGGTGAGCCAAGTGGGATATGTGTACTTGTCATTACCACCACGCATCATCAAGATTGGGTAAAAAAATATTTGCTGGTATTTCGGAGACTCATAATTTCTGGGAAGCTTGGCAATCCCTTTCAATGAAAGTGAATTACACAGTCTCTGCTTAGGGCTACATGAAGCGGAATCAAATCATAGAGACAAAACTGAGAACTCCTTTATTTTGTCAAGTTTCAAAGAGCTACTACAAACCATGTTGGATTTAGAGTTCCAAATTCATCTATCTATATAGGAGAGAACAGGGTAAAACCTAAAAATAAAAACTGCTACTGTAAACGAACGCTTCAACCTAGAAGAAGTAAATTTGGTGAGCCAAGTGGGATTTATGTACTTGTCATTTCCACCACGTATCATCAACATTGGGTGAAAAAATATATGCTGGTATTTCAGAAACTCATAATTTCTTGTAAGCTTGGCAACCCCTTTCAATGAAAGTGCTTTTCCACAGTCTCTGCTTAGGGCTACATGAAGCGGAAACAAATCATAGAGACAAAACTGAGAACTCCTTTATTTTGTCAAGTTTCAAAGAGCTACTACAAACCATGTTGGATATAGAGTTCCAAATTCATCTATCTATATAGGAGAGAACAGAGTGAAACCTAAAAAGAAAAACTGCTACTGTAAACGAACGCTTCAACTTAGAAGAACAAAATTTGGTGAGCCAAGTGGGATTTGTGTACTTGTCATTACCACCACGTATCATCAACTTTGGGTGAAAAAATATTTGCTGCTATTTCGGAAACTCGTAATTTTTTGGAAGCTTGGAAACCCCTTTCAATAAAAGTGGATTTCCACAGTCTCTGCTTAGGGCTACATGAATCGGAAACAAATCATAGAGACAAAACTGAGAACTCCTTTATTTTGTCAAGTTTCAAAGAGCTACTACAAACCATGTTGGATTTAGAGTTCCAAATTCATCTATCTATACAGGAGAGAACACAGTGAAACCTAAAAAGAAAAACTGCTACTGTAAACGATCGCTTCAACCTAGAAGAACCTAATTTGGTGAGCCATGTGGGATTTGTGTACTTGTCATTACCACCACGTATCATCAACATTGGGTGAGAAAATATTTGCTGGAATTTCGAAAACTCATAATATCTTGGAAGCTTGGCAACCCCTTTCAATAAAAAATGGTTTTCCAGAGTCTCTCCTTAGGGTTACATGAAGCGGAAACAAATCATAGAGACAAAATTGAGAACTCCTTTACTTTGTCAAGTTTCAAAGAGCTACTACAAACCATGTCGGATTTAGAGTCCCAAATTCATCTATCTATATAGGAGAGAGCAGAGGGAACCTAAAAATATAAACTGCTACTGTAAACGATCGCTTTAACTTAGAAGAACATAATTCAGTGAGTTAAATGGGATTTGTGTACCAATCATTACCACCAAGTATCATAAAGATTGGGTGAAAAAAAATTTGCTGGTATTTCGGAGACTCGTAATTTCTGGAAAACTTGGCAACCCATTTCAATGAAAGTGCTTTTCCACAGTCTCTGCTTAAGGCTACATGAAGCGGAAACAAATCATAGAGACAAAACTGAGAACTCCTTTATTTTGTCAAGTTTCAAAGAGCTACTACAAACCATGTCGGATTTAGAGTCCCAAATTCATCTATCTATATAGGAGAGAGCAGAGGGAACCTAAAAATATAAACTGCTACTGTAAACGAACACTTCAACCTAGAAGAACAAAATTCGGTGAGTTAAATGGGATCTGTGTACTTGTCATTACCACAATGTATCATAAAGATTGGGTGAAAAAATATTTGCTGGTATTTCGGAGACTCGTAATTTCTGGAAAACTTGGCAACCCATTTCAATGAAAGTGCTTTTCCACAGTCTCTGCTTAGGGCTACATGAAGCGGAAACAAATCATAGAGACAAAACTGAGAACTCCTTTATTTTGTCAAGTTTCAAAAGCTACTACAAACCATGTTGGATTTAGAGTTCCAAATTCATCTATCTATATATTAGAGAACAGGGTAAAACCTAAAAATAAAAACTGCTACTGTAAACGAACGCTTCAACCTAGAAGAAGTAAATTTGGTGAGCCAAGTGGGATTTATGCACTTGTCATTTCCACCACGTATCATCAACATTGGGTGAAAAAATATATGCTGGTATTTCGGAAACTCATAATTTCTTGTAAGCTTGGCAACCCCTTTCAATGAAAGTGCTTTTCCACAGTCTCTGCTTAGGGCTACATAAGCGGAAACAAATCATAGAGACAAAACTGAGAACTCCTTTATTTTCTCAAGTTTCAAAGAGCTACTACAAACCATGTTGGATATAGAGTTCCAAATTCATCTATCTATATAGGAGAGAACAGAGTGAAACCTAAAAAGAAAAACTGCTACTGTAAACGAACGCTTCAACTTAGAAGAACAAAATTTGGTGAGCCAAGTGGGATTTGTGTACTTGTCATTACCACCACGTATCATCAACTTTGGGTGAAAAAATATTTGCTGCTATTTCGGAAACTCGTAATTTTTTGGAAGCTTGGAAACCCCTTTCAATAAAAGTGGTTTTCCACAGTCTCTGCTTAGGGCTACATGAATCGGAAACAAATCATAGAGACAAAACTGAGAACTCCTTTATTTTGTCAAGTTTCAAAGAGCTACTACAAACCATGTTGGATTTAGAGTTCCAAATTCATCTATCTATATAGGAGAGAACAGAGTGAAACCTAAAAAGAAAAACTGCTACTGTAAACGATCACTTCAACCTAGAAGAACATAATTTGGTGAGCCATGTGGGATCTGTGTACTTGTCATTACCACCACGTATCATCAACACTGGGTGAAAAAATATTTGCTGGAATTTCAAAAACTCGTAATTTCTTGGAAGCTTGGCAACCCCTTTCAATAAAAATTTTTTTCCAGAGTCTCTCCTTAGGGTTACATGAAGCGGAAACAAATCATAGAGACAAAATTGAGAACTCCTTTACTTTGTCAAGTTTCAAAGAGCTACTACAAACCATGTCGGATTTAGAGTCCCAAATTCATCTATCTATATAGGAGAGAGCAGAGGGAACCTAAAAATATAAACTGCTACTGTAAACGATCGCTTTAACCTAGAAGAACATAATTCGGTGAGTTAAATGGGATTTGTGTACCGATCATTACCACCAAGTATCATAAAGATTGGGTGAAAAAATATTTGCTGGTATTTCGGAGACTCATAATTTCTGGAAAACTTGGCAACCCATTTCAATGAAAGTGCTTTTCCACAGTCTCTGCTTAGGGCTACATGAAGCGGAAACAAATCATAGAGACAAAACTGAGAACTGCTTTATTTTGTCAAGTTTCAAAGAGCTACTACAAACCATGTTGGATTTAGAGTTCCAAATTCATCTATCTATATAGGAGAGAACAGAGTGAAACCTAAAAATAAAAACTGCTACTGTAAACGAACGCTTCAACCTAGAAGAACAAAATTTGGTGAGCCAAGTGGGATCTGTGTACTTGTCATTACCACAATGTATCATCAAGATTGGTTGAAAAAATATTTGCTGGTTTTTCGGAAACACGTAATTTCTTGGAAGCTTGGCAACCCCTTTCAATAAAAGTGGATTTCCACAGTCTCTGCTTAGGGCTACATGAAGTGTAAACAAATCATAGAGACCAAACTGAGAACTCCTTTATTTTGTCAAGTTTCAAAGAGCTACTACAAACCATGTTGGATATAGAGTTCCAAATTCATCTATCTATATAGGAGAGAATAGAGTGAAACCTAAAAAGAAAAACTGCTACTGTAAACGAACGCTTCAACCTAGAAGAACAAAATTTGGTGAGCCAAGTGGGATTTGTGTACTTGTCATTACCACCAAGTATCATCAAGATTAGGTGAAAAAATATTTGCTGGTATTTCGCAAACTCGTTATTTCTTAGAAGCTTGGAAACCCCTCTCAATGAAAGTGCTTTTCCCCAGTCTGTGCCTAGGGCTACTTGAAGAGGAAACAAACCATAGAGACAAAACTGAGAACTACTTTTTTTGTCAAGTTTCAAAGAGCTACTACAAACCATGTTGGATTTAGAGTTCCAAATTCATCTATCTATATAGGAGAGAACAGAGTGAAACCTAAAAAGAAAAACTGCTACTGTAAACGATCGCTTCAACCTAGAAGAACATAATTTGGTGAGCCATGTGGGATCTGTGTACTTGTCATTACCACCACGTATCATCAACACTGGGTGAAAAAATATTTGCTGGAATTTCGAAAACTCGTAATTTCTTGGAAGCTTGGCAACCCCTTTCAATAAAAAATGTTTTTCCAGAGTCTCTCCTTAGGGTTACATGAAGCGGAAACAAATCATAGAGACAAAATTGAGAACTCCTTTACTTTGTCAAGTTTCAAAGAGCTACTACAAACCATGTCGGATTTAGAGTCCCAAATTCATCTATCTATATAGGAGAGAGCAGAGGGAACCTAAAAATATAAACTGCTACTGTAAAGGATCGCTTTAACCTAGAAGAACAAAATTCGGTGAGTTAAATGGGATTTGTGTACCGATCATTACCACCAAGTATCATAAAGATTGGGTGAAAAAATATTTGCTGGTATTTCGGAGACTCGTAATTTCTGGAAAACTTGGCAACCCATTTCAATGAAAGTGCTTTTCCACAGTCTCTGCTTAGGGCTACATGAAGCGGAAACAAATCATAGAGACAAAACTGAGAACTCCTTTATTTTCTCAAGTTTCAAAGAGCTACTACAAACCATGTTGGATATAGAGTTCCAAATTCATCTATCTATATAGGAGAGAACAGAGTGAAAACTAAAAAGAAAAACTGCTACTGTAAACGAACGCTTCAACTTAGAAGAACAAAATTTGGTGAGCCAAGTGGGATTTGTGTACTTGTCATTACCACCACGTATCATCAACTTTGGGTGAAAAAATATTTGCTGCTATTTCGGAAACTCGTAATTTTTTGGAAGCTTGGAAACCCCTTTCAATAAAAGTGGTTTTCCACAGACTCTGCTTAGGGCTACATGAATCGGAAACAAATCATAGAGACAAAACTGAGAACTCCTTTATTTTGTCAAGTTTCAAAGAGCTACTACAAACCATGTTAGATTTAGAGTTCCAAATTCATCTATCTATACAGAGAGAACAGAGTGAAACCTAAAAAGAAAAACTGGTACTGTAAACGATCGCTTCAACCTAGAAGAACCTAATTTGGTGAGCCATGTCGGATCTGTGTACTTGTCATTACCACCACGTATCATCAACATTGGGTGAGAAAATATTTGCTGGAATTTCGAAAACTCATAATTTCTTGGAAGCTTGGCAACCCCTTTCAATAAAAAATGGTTTTCCAGAGTCTCTCCTCAGGGTTACATGAAGCGGAAACAAATCATAGAGACAAAATTGAGAACTCCTTTACTTTGTCAAGTTTCAAAGAGCTACTACAAACCATGTCGGATTTAGAGTCCCAAATTCATCTATCTATATAGGAGAGAGCAGAGGGAACCTAAAAATATAAACTGCTACTGTAAACGATCGCTTTAACTTAGAAGAACATAATTCGGTGAGTTAAATGGGATTTGTGTACCAATCATTACCACCAAGTATCATAAAGATTGGGTGAAAAAAAATTTGCTGGTATTTCGGAGACTCGTAATTTCTGGAAAACTTGGCAACCCATTTCAATGAAAGTGCTTTTCCACAGTCTCTGCTTAGGGCTACATGAAGCGGAAACAAATCATAGAGAAAAAACTGAGAACTCCTTTATTGTGTCAAGTTTCAAAGAGCTACTACAAACCATGTTGGATTTAGAGTTCCAAATTCATCTATCTATATAGGAGAGAACAGAGTAAAACCTAAAAATAAAAACTGCTACTGTAAACGAACGCTTCAACCTAGAAGAAGTAAATTTGGTGAGCCAAGTGGGATTTATGTACTTGTCATTTCCACCACGTATCATCAACATTGGGTGAAAAAATATATGCTGGTATTTCGGAAATTAATAATTTCTTGTAAGCTTGGCAACCCCTTTCAATGAAAGTGCTTTTCCACAGTCTCTGCTTAGGGCTACATGAATCGGAAACAAATCATAGAGACAAAACTGAAAACTCCTTTATTTTGTCAAGTTTCAAAGAGCTACTACAAACCATGTTAGATTTAGAGTTCCAAATTCATCTATCTATACAGAGAGAACAGAGTGAAACCTAAAAAGAAAAACTGCTACTGTAAACGATCGCTTCAACCTAGAAGAACCTAATTTGGTGAGCCATGTCGGATCTGTGTACTTGTCATTACCACCACGTATCATCAACATTGGGTGAGAAAATATTTGCTCGAATTTCGAAAACTCATAATTTCTTGGAAGCTTGGCAACCCCTTTCAATAAAAAATGGTTTTCCAGAGTCTCTCCTTAGGGTTACATGAAGCGGAAACAAATCATAGAGACAAAATTGAGAACTTTTTTACTTTGTCAAGTTTCAAAGAGCTACTACAAACCATGTCGGATTTAGAGGCCCAAATTCATCTATCTATATAGGAGAGAGCAGAGGGAACCTAAAAATATAAACTGCTACTGTAAATGATCGCTTCAACCTAGAAGAACAAAATTTGGTGAGCCAAGTGGGATTTGTGTACTTGTCATTACCACCACGTATAATCAACATTGGGTCAAAAAATATTTGCTGGAATTTCGAAAACTCGTAATTTCCTGGAAGCTTGGCAACCCCTTTCAATAAAAAATGGTTTTCCAGAGTCTCTCCTTAGGGTTACATGAAGCGGAAACAAATCATAGAGACAAAATTGAGAACTCCTTTACTTTGTCAAGTTTCAAAGAGCTACTACAAACCATGTCGGATTTAGAGTCCCAAATTCATCTATCTATATAGGAGAGAGCAGAGGGAACCTAAAAATATAAACTGCTACTGTAAACGATCGCTTTAACCTAGAAGAACAAAATTCGGTGAGTTAAATGGGATTTGTGTACCGATCATTACCACCAAGTATCATAAAGATTTGGTGAAAAAATATTTGCTGGTATTTCGGAGACTCGTAATTTCTGGAAAACTTGGCAACCCATTTCAATGAAAGTGCTTTTCCACAGTCTCTGCTTAGGGCTACATGAAGCGGAAACAAATCATAGAGACAAAACTGAGAACTCCTTTATTTTGTCAAGTTTCAAAGAGCTACTACAAACCATGTTGGATTTAGAGTTCCAAATTCATCTATCTATATAGGAGAGAACAGGGTAAAACCTAAAAATAAAAACTGCTACTGTAAACGAACGCTTCAACCTAGAAGAAGTAAATTTGGTGAGCCAAGTAGGATTTATGTACTTGTCATTTCCACCACGTATCATCAACATTGGGTGAAAAAATATATGCTGGTATTTCGGAAACTCATAATTTCTTGTAAAACTTGGCAACCCCTTTCAATGAAAGTGCTTTTCCACAGTCTCTGCTTAGGGCTACATGAAGCGGAAACAAGTCATAGAGACAAAACTGAGAACTCCTTTATTTTCTCAAGTTTCAAAGAGCTACTACAAACCATGTTGGATATAGAGTTCCAAATTCATCTATCTATATAGGAGAGAACAGAGTGAAACCTAAAAAGAAAAACTGCTACTGTAAACGAACGCTTCAACTTAGAAGAACAAAATTTGGTGAGCCAAGTGGGATTTGTGTACTTGTCATTACCACCACGTATCATCAACTTTGGGTGAAAAAATATTTGCTGCTATTTCGGAAACTCGTAATTTTTTGGAAGCTTGGCAACCCCTTTCAATAAAAAATGGTTTTCCAGAGTCTCTCCTTAGGGTTACATGAATCGGAAACAAATCATAGAGACAAAATTGAGAACTCCTTTACTTTGTCAAGTTTCAAAGAGCTACTACAAACCATGTCGGATTTAGAGTCCCAAATTCATCTATCTATATAGGAGAGAGCAGAGGGAACCTAAAAATATAAACTGCTACTGTAAACGATCGCTTTAACCTGGAAGAACAAAATTCGGTGAGTTAAATGAGATTTGTGTACCGATCATTACCACCAAGTATCATAAAGATTGGGTGAAAAAATATTTGCTGGTATTTCGGAGACTCGTAATTTCTGGAAAACTTGGCAACCCATTTCAATGAAAGTGCTTTTCCACAGTCTCTGCTTAGGGCTACATGAAGCGGAAACAAAACATAGAGAAAAAACTGAGAACTCCTTTATTTTGTCAAGTTTCAAAGAGCTACTACAAACCATGTTGGATTTAGAGTTCCAAATTCATCTATCTATATAGGAGAGAACAGGGTAAAACCTAAAAATAAAAACTGCTACTGTAAACGAACGCTTCAACCTAGAAGAAGTAAATTTGGAGAGCCAAGTGGGATTTATGTACTTGTCATTTCCACCACGTATCATCAACATTGGGTTAAAAAATATATGCTGGTATTTCGGAAACTCATAATTTCTTGTAAGCTTGGCAACCCCTTTCAATGAAAGTGCTTTTCCACAGTCTCTGCTTAGGGCTACATGAAGCGGAAACCAATCATAGAGACAAAACTGAGAAATCCTTTATTTTCTCAAGTTTCAAAGAGCTACTACAAACCATGTTGGATATAGAGTTCCAAATTCATCTATCTATATAAGAGAGAACAGAGTGAAACCTAAAAAGAAAAACTGCTACTGTAAACGAACGCTTCAACTTAGAAGAACAAAATTTGGTGAGCCAAGTGGGATTTGTGTACTTGTCATTACCACCACGTATCATCAACTTTGGGTGAAAAAGTATTTGCTGCTATTTCGGAAACTCATAATTTTTTGGAAGCTTGGAAACCCCTTTCAATAAAAGTGGTTTTCCACAGTCTCTGCTTAGGGCTACATGAATTGGAAACAAATCATAGAGACAAAACTGAGATCTCCTTTATTTTGTCAAGTTTCAAAGAGCTACTACAAACCATTTTGGATTTAGAGTTCCAAATTCATCTATCTATATAGGAGAGAACAGAGTGAAACCTAAAAAGAAAAACTGCTACTGTAAACGATCTCTTCAACCTAGAAGAACATAATATGGTGAGCCATGTCGGATCTGTGTACTTGTCATTACCACCACGTATCATCAACATTGGGTGAAAAAATATTTGCTGGAATTTCGAAAACTCGTAATTTCTTGGAAGCTTGGCAACCCCTTTCAATAAAAAATGGTTTTCCAGAGTCTCTCCTTAGGGTTACATGAAGCGGAAACAAATCATAGAGACAAAATTGAGAACTCCTTTACTTTGTCAAGTTTCAAAGAGCTACTACAAACCATGTCGGATTTAGAGTCCCAAATTCATCTATCTATATAGGAGAGAGCAGAGGGAACCTAAAAATATAAACTGCTACTGTAAAGGATCGCTTTAACCTAGAAGAACAAAATTCGGTGAGTTAAATGGGATTTGTGTACCGATCATTACCACCAAGTATCATAAAGATTGGGTGAAAAAATATTTGCTGGTATTTCGGAGACTCGTAATTTCTGGAAAACTTGGCAACCCATTTCAATGAAAGTGCTTTTCCACAGTCTCTGCTTAGGGCTACATGAAGCGGAAACAAATCATAGAGACAAAACTGAGAACTCCTTTATTTTGTCAAGTTTCAAAGAGCTACTACAAACCATGTTGGATTTAGAGTTCCAAATTCATCTATCTATATAGGAGAGAACAGGGTAAAACCTAAAAATAAAAACTGCTACTGTAAACGAACGCTTCAACCTAGAAGAAGTAAATTTGGTGAGCCAAGTAGGATTTATGTACTTGTCATTTCCACCACGTATCATCAACATTGGGTGAAAAAATATATGCTGGTATTTCGGAAACTCATAATTTCTTGTAAAACTTGGCAACCCTTTTCAATGAAAGTGCTTTTCCACAGTCTCTGCTTAGGGCTACATGAAGCGGAAACAAATCATAGAGACAAAACTGAGAACTCCTTTATTTTCTCAAGTTTCAAAGAGCTACTACAAACCATGTTGGATATAGAGTTCCAAATTCATCTATCTATATAGGAGAGAACAGAGTGAAACCTAAAAAGGAAAACTGCTACTGTAAACAAACGCTTCAACTTAGAAGAACAAAATTTGGTGAGCCAAGTGGGATTTGTGTACTTGTCATTACCACCACGTATCATCAACTTTGGGTGAAAAAATATTTGCTGCTATTTCGGAAACTCGTAATTTTTTGGAAGCTTGGAAACCCCTTTCAATAAAAGTGGTTTTCCACAGTCTCTGCTTAGGGCTACATGAATCGGAAACAAATCATAGAGACAAAACTGAGAACTCCTTTATTTTGTCAAGTTTCAAAGAGCTACTACAAACCATGTTGGATTTAGAGTTCCAAATTCATCTATCTATATAGGAGAGAACAGAGTGAAACCTAAAAAGAAAAACTGCTACTGTAAACAATCGCTTCAACCTAGAAGAACATAATTTGGTGAGCCATGTGGGATTTGTGTACTTGTCATTACCACCACGTATCATCAACATTGGGTGAGAAAATATTTGCTGGAATTTCGAAAACTCGTAATTTTTTGAAAGCTTGGCAACCCCTTTCAATAAAAAATGGTTTTCCAGAGTCTCTCCTTAGGGTTACATGAATCGGAAACAAATCATAGAGACAAAATTGAGAACTCCTTTACTTTGTCAAGTTTCAAAGAGCTACTACAAACCATGTCGGATTTAGAGTCCCAAATTCATCTATCTATATAGGAGAGAGCAGAGGGAACCTAAAAATATAAACTGCTACTGTAAACGATCGCTTTAACCTGGAAGAACAAAATTCGGTGAGTTAAATGAGATTTGTGTACCGATCATTACCACCAAGTATCATAAAGATTGGGTGAAAAAATATTTGCTGGTATTTCGGAGACTCGTAATTTCTGGAAAACTTGGCAACCCATTTCAATGAAAGTGCTTTTCCACAGTCTCTGCTTAGGGCTACATGAAGCGGAAACAAAACATAGAGAAAAAACTGAGAACTCCTTTATTTTGTCAAGTTTCAAAGAGCTACTACAAACCATGTTGGATTTAGAGTTCCAAATTCATCTATCTATATAGGAGAGAACAGGGTAAAACCTAAAAATAAAAACTGCTACTGTAAATGAACGCTTCAACCTAGAAGAAGTAAATTTGGAGAGCCAAGTGGGATTTATGTACTTGTCATTTCCAC
The DNA here is from genome assembly GCF_048772815.1 of Callospermophilus lateralis. Classification (NCBI taxonomy): domain Eukaryota; kingdom Metazoa; phylum Chordata; class Mammalia; order Rodentia; family Sciuridae; genus Callospermophilus; species Callospermophilus lateralis. Next base: position 27,421 of record NW_027514887.1, read on the forward strand.
CACGTATCATCAACATTGGGTGAAAAAATATATGCTGGTATTTCGGAAACTCATAATTTCTTGTAAGCTTGGCAACCCCTTTCAATGAAAGTGCTTTTCCACAGTCTCTGCTTAGGGCTACATGAAGCGGAAACAAATCATAGAGACAAAACTGAGAAATCCTTTATTTTCTCAAGTTTCAAAGAGCTACTACAAACCATGTTGGATATAGAGTTCCAAATTCATCTATCTATATAAGAGAGAACAGAGTGAAACCTAAAAAGAAAAACTGCTACTGTAAACGAACGCTTCAACTTAGAAGAACAAAATTTGGTGAGCCAAGTGGGATTTGTGTACTTGTCATTACCACCACGTATCATCAACTTTGGGTGAAAAAATATTTGCTGCTATTTCGGAAACTCGTAATTTTTTGGAAGCTTGGAAACCCCTTTCAATAAAAGTGGTTTTCCACAGTCTCTGCTTAGGGCTACAAGAATCGGAAACAAATCATAGAGACAAAACTGAGAACTTCTTTATTTTGTCAAGTTTCAAAGAGCTACTACAAACCATGTTGGATTTAGAGTTCCAAATTCATCTATCTATATATCAGAGAACAGAGTGAAACCTAAAAAGAAAAACTGCTACTGTAAACAATCGCTTCAACCTAGAAGAACATAATTTGGTGAGCCATGTGGGATTTGTGTACTTGTCATTACCACCACGTATCATCAACTTTGGGTGAAAAAATATTTGCTGCTATTTCGGAAACTCGTAATTTTTTGGAAGCTTGGAAACCCCTTTCAATAAAAGTGGTTTTCCAGAGTCTCTCCTTAGGGTTACATGAATCGGAAACAAATCATAGAGACAAAATTGAGAACTCCTTTACTTTGTCAAGTTTCAAAGAGCTACTACAAACCATGTCGGATTTAGAGTCCCAAATTCATCTATCTATATAGGAGAGAGCAGAGGGAACCTAAAAATATAAACTGCTACTGTAAACCATCGCTTTAACCTAGAAGAACAAAATTCGGTGAGCCAAGTGGGATTTGTGTACCGATCATTACCACCAAGTATCATAAAGATTGGGTGAAAAAATATTTGCTGGAATTTCGAAAACTCGTAATTTCTTGGAAGCTTGGCAACCCCTTTCAAGAAATAATGGTTTTCCAGAGTCTCTGCTTATGGCTACATGAAGCGGAAACAAATCATAGAGACAAAATTGAGAACTCCTTTACTTTGTCAAGTTTCAAAGAGCTACTACAAACCATGTTGAATTTAGAATTCCAAATTCATCTATCTGTATAGGAGAGAACAGAGGGAAACCTAAATATAAAAACAGCTACTGTAGACGAACGCTTCAACCTAGAAGAACAAAATATGGTGAGCCAAGTGGGATTTGTGTACTGATCATTATCACCAAGTATCATCAAGATTGGGTGAAAAAATATTTGCTGGTATGTCGGAAACTCGTTATTTCTTAGAAATTGGCAACCCCTCTCAATGAAATTGCTTTTCCACAGTCTGTGCCTAGGGCTACTTGAAGAGGAAACAAACCATAGAGACAAAACTGAGAACTCCTTTATTTTTTCAAGTTCCAAAGAGCTACTGCAAACCATGTTGGATTTAGAGTTCAAATTCATCTATCTGTATAGGAGAGAACAGAGGGAAACCTAAATATAAAAACTGCTACTGTAGACGAACGCTTCAACCTAGAAGAACAAAATTTGGTGAGTCAAGTGGGATTTGTGTACCGATCATTACCACCAAGTATCATCAAGATTGGGTGAAAAAATATTTGCTGGTATTTTGGAAACTGGTTATTTCTTGGAAGCTTGGCAACCCCTTTCAATGAAAGTGCTTTTCCAGAGTCTGTGCCTAGGGCTACTTGAAGAGGAAACAAACCATAGAGACAAAACTGAGAACTCCTTTATTTTGTCAAGTTTCAAAGAGCTTCTACAAACCATGTTGGTTTTAGTGTTCCAAATTAATATATCTATATAGGAGAGAACAGAGTGAAACCTGAAAATAAAACTGCTACTGTAAACGAAGGCTTCGACCTAGCAAACAAAATTTGGTGAGCCAAGTGGGATTTGTGGACTTTTCATTACCACCACGTATCATCAAGATTGGGTGAAAAAATATTTGCTGGTATTTCGGAAACACGTAATTTCTTGGATGCTTGGCAACCCCTTTCAATGAAAGTGCTTTTCCATAGTCTCTGCTTAGGGCTACTTGAAGAGGAAACAAAACCATAGAGACAAAACGGAGAACTCCTTTATTTTGTCAAGTTTCAAAGAGCTACTACAAACCATGTTGGATTTAGAGTTCCAAATTTATCTATCTATATAGGAGAAAACAGACGGTAACCTAAATATAAAAACTGCTACTGTAGACGAACGCTTCAACCTAGATGAACTAAATTTGGTGAGCCAAGGGGGATTTGTGTACTGATAATTACCACCAAGTATCATCAAGATTGGGTGAAAAAATATTTGCTGGTATTTCGGAAACTCGTAATGTCTTGGAAGCTGGGCAAGCCCTTTCATTGAAAGTGCTTTTCCAAAGTCTGTGCCTAGGGCTACTTGAAGAGGAAACAAACCATAGAGACAAAACTGAGAACTCCTTTATTTTGTCAAGTTTCAAAGAGCTACTACAAACCATGATTTATTTAGAGTTCCAAATTCATCTATCTAAATAGGAGAGAACAGAGGGAAACCTAAATATAAAAACTGCTACTGTAGACGAAAGTTTCAAACTGGAAGAACAAAATTTGGTGAGCCAAGTGGGATTTGTGTACTGAACATTACCACCAAGTATCATCATGATTGGGTGAAAAAATATTTGCTGGTATTTCAGAAACTCGTTATTTCTTAGAAGCTTGGCAACCCCTCTCAATGAAAGTGCTTTTACACAGTCTGTGCCTAGGGCTATTGAAGAGGAAACAAACCATAGAGACAAAACTGAGAACTCCTTTATTTTGTCAAGTTTCAAAGAGCTACTACAAACCATGTTGGATTTAGAGTTCCAAATTCATCTATCTATATATGAGAGAACAGTGTGAAACCTAAATATAAAAACTGCTAATGTAGACGATCGCTTCAACCTAGAAGAACAAAATTTGGTGAGCCAAGTGGGATTTGTGTACTGATCATTACCACCAAGTATCATCAAGATAGGGTGAAAAAATATTTGCTGGTATTTCGGAAACTCGTTATTTCTTAGAAGCTTGGCAACCCCTCTCAATGAAAGTGCTTTTCCACAGTCTGTGCCTAGGACTACTTGAAGAGGAACAAACCGTAGAGACAAAACTGAGAACTCCTTTATTTTGTCAAGTGTCAAAGAGCTACTACAATCCATGTTGGATTTAGAGTTCCAAATTCATCTATCTATATAGGAGAGAACAGAGAGAAACCTAAATATAAAAACTGCTACTGTAGACGAACGCTTCAACCTAGAAGAACAAAATTTGGTGAGCCAAGTGGGATTGGTGTACTGATCATTACCACCAAGTATCATCAAGATTGGGTGAAAAAATATTTGCTGGTATTTCGGAAACTCGTTATTTTTAGAAGCTTGGCAACCCCTCTCAATGAAAGTAGTTTTCCACAGTCTGTGCCTAGGGCTCCTTGAAGATTAAACAAACCATAGAGACAAAACTGAAAACTCCTTTATTTTGTCAAGTTTCAAAGAGCTACTACAATCCATGTTGGATTTAGAGTTCCATATTCATCTATCTATATAGGAGAGAACAGAGAGAAACCTAAATATAAAAACTGCTACTGTAGACGAACCCTTCTAACTAGAAGAACAAAATTTGGTGAGCCAAGTGGGATTTGTGTACTGATCATTACCACCAAGTATCATCAAGATTGGGTGAAAAAATATTTGCTGGTATTTCGGAAAGTCGTTATTTCTTAGAAGCTTGGCAACCCCTCTCAGTGAAAGTGCTTTTCCACAGTTTGTGCCTAGGGCTACCTGACGAGGAAACAAACCATAGGGACAAAACTGAGAACTCCTTTATTTTGTCAAGTTTCAAAGAGCTAATAAAAACCATGTTGGATTTAGAATTTCAAATTCATCTATCTGTATAGGAGAGAACAGAGGGAAACCTAAATATAAAAACTGCTACTGTAGACGAACGCTTCAACCTAGAAGAACAAAATATGGTGAGCCAAGTGGGATTTGTGTACTGATCATTATCACCAAGTATCATCAAGATTGGGTGAAAAAATATTTGCTGGTATTTCGGAAACTCGTTATTTCTTAGAAGCTTGGCAACCCCTCTCAATGAAATAGCTTTTCCACAGTCTGTGCCTAGGGCTCCTTGAAGATTAAACAAACCACAGAGACAAAAGAAAGAACTCCTTTATTTTGTCAAGTTTCAAAAGCTACTACAAACCATGTTTTATTTGGAGTTCCAAATACATCTATCTATATATCAGAGAACAGAGTGAAACCTAAATATAAAAACTGCTACTGTAGACGAACGCTTCAACCTAGAAGAACAAAATTTGGTATGCCAAGTGGGATTTGTGTACTGATCATTACCACCAAGTATCATCAAGATTGGGTTAAAAAATATTTGATGGTATTTTGGAAACTCGTAATTTCTTTGAAGCTTGGCAACCCCTCTCAATGAAAGTGCTTTTCCACAGTCTGTGCCTAGGGCTACTTGAAGAGGAAACAAACCATAGAGACAAAACTGAGAACTCCTTTATTTTGTCAAGTTTCAAGGAGCTACTACAAAGCATGTTGGATTTAGAGTTCCAAATTCATCTATCAATATAGGAGAGAACAGAGGGAAACCTAAATATAAAAACTGCTACTGTAGACGAACGCTTCAACCTAGAAGACCAAAATTTGGTGAGCCAAGTGGGATTTGTGTACTGATCATTACCACCAAGTAACAACAAGATTGTGTGAAAAAATATTTGCTGGTATTTCGGAAACTCGTTATTTCTTAGAAGCTTGGCAACCCATCTCAATGAAAGTGCTTTCCACAGTCTGTGCCTAGGGCTACTTTAAGGGGAAACAAACCATAGAGACAAAACTGAGAACTCCTTTATTTTGTCGAGTTTCAAAGAGCTACTACAAACCATGTTGGATTTAGAGTTCCAAATTCATCTATCTATATATGAGAAAACAGAGTGAAACCTAAATATATAAACTGCTACTGTAGACGAACGCTTCAACCTAGAAGAACAAAATTTGGTGAGCCAAAAGGGATTTGTGTACTGATCATTACCACCAAGTATCATCAAGATTGGGTGAAAAAATATTTGCTGGTATTTCGGAAACTCGTTATTTCTTAGAAGCTTGGCAACCCCTCTCAATGAAAGTGCTTTTCCACAGTCTGGGCCTAGGGCTACTTGAAGAGGAAACAAACCATAGAGGCAAATCTGAGAACTCCTTTATTTTGTCAAGTTTCAAAGAGCTACTACAAACCATGTTGGATTTAGAGTTCCAAATTCATCTATCTATATACGAGAGAACAGAGTGAAACCTAAATATAAAAACTGCTACTGTAGACGACAGTTTCAAACAAGAAGAACAAAATTTCGTGAGCCAAGTGGGATTTGTGTACTGATCATTACCACCAAGAATCATCAAATTTGGGTGAAAAAATATTTGATGGTATTTCGGAAACTCGTTATTTCTTAGAAGCTTGGCAACCCCTCTCAATGAATGTGCTTTACCACAGTCTGTGCCTAGGGCTACTTGAAGAGGAAACAAACCATAGAGACAAAACTGAGAACTCCTTTATTTTGTCAAGTTTCAAAGAGCTACTACAAACCATGTTGGATTTAGAGTTCCAAATTCATCTATCTATATAGGAGAGAACAGAGAGAAACCTAAATATAAAAACTGCTACTGTAGACTAACACTTCAACCTAGAAGAACAAAATTTGGTGAGCCAAGTGGGATTTGTGTACTGATCATTACCACAAAGTATCATCAAGATTGGGTGAAAAAATCTTTGCTGGTATTTCGGAAACTCGTTATTTCTTAGAAGCTTGGCAACCCATCTCAATGAAAGTGCTTTCCACAGTCTGTGCCTAGGGCTACTTTAAGAGGAAACAAACCATAGAGACAAAACTGAGAACTCCTTTATTTTGTCAAGTTTCAAACAGCTACTACAAACCATGTTGGATTTAGAGTTCCAAATTCATCTATCTATATAGGAGAGAACAGAGGGAAACCTAAATATAAAAACTGCTACTGTAGACGAACGCTTCAACCTAGAAGAACAAAATTTGGTGAGCCATGTGGGATTTGTGTACTGATCATTACCACCAAGTATCATCAAGATTGGGTGAAAAAATATTTGCTGGTATTTCGGAAACTCGGAATTTCTTAGAAGCTTGGCAACCCCTCTCAATGAAAGTGGTTTTCCACAGTGTGTGCCTAGAGCTACTTGAAGAGGAAACAAACCATAGAGACAAAACTGAGAACTCCTTTATTTTGTCAAGTTTCAAGGAGCTACTACAAAGCATGTTGGATTTAGAGTTACAAATTCATCTATCAATATATGAGAGAACAGAGGGAAACCTAAATATAAAACTGCTACTGTAGACGAACGCTTCAAACTAGAAGAAGAAAATTTGGTAAGCCAAGTGGTATTTGTGTACTGATCATTACCACCAAGTATCATCAAGTTTGGGTGAAAAAATATTTGCTGGTATTTCGGAAACTCGTTTTTTTTTATAAGCTTGGCAACCCCTCTCAATGAAAGTGCTTTCCACAGTCTGTGCCTAGGGCTACTTTAAGAGGAAACAAACCATAGAGACAAAACTGAGAACTCCTTTATTTTGTCAAGTTTCAAAGAGCTACTACAAACCATGTTGGATTTAGAGTTCCAAATTCATCTATCTATATAGGAGAGAACAGTGGGAAACCTAAATATAAAAACTGCTACTGTAGACGAAAGCTTCAAACTAAAAGTACAAAATTTCGTGAGCCAAGTGGGATTTGTGTACTGATCGTTACCACCAAGAATCATCAAATTTGGGTGAAAAAATATTTGCTGGTATTTCGGAAACTCGTTATTTCTTAGAAGCTTGGAAACCCCTCTCAATGAAAGTGCTTTTCCACAGTCTGTGCCTCGGGCTACTTGAAGAGGAAACAAACCATAGAGACAAAATTGAGAACTCCTTTATTTTGTCAAGTTTCAAAGAGCTACTACAATCCATGTTGGATTTAGAGTTCCAAATTCATCTATCTATATAGGAGAGAACAGAGGGAAACCTAAATATAAAAACTGCTACGGTAGACGAACGCTTCAAAATAGAAGAACAAAATTTGGTGAGCAAAGTGGGATTTGTGTACTGATCATTACCACCAAGTATCAACTAGATTGGGTGAAAAAAATATTTGCTGGTATTTCGGAAACTCGTTGTTTCTTAGAAGCTTGGCAACCCATCTCAATGCAAGTGCTTTCCACAGTCTGTGCCTAGGGCTACTTTAAGAGGAAACAAACCATAGAGACAAAACTGAGAACTCCTTTATTTTGTCAAGTTTCAAAGAGCTACTACATACCATGTTGGATTTCGAGTTCCAAATTCATCTATCTATATAGGAGAGAACAGAGGGAAACCTAAATATAAAAACTGCTAAAGTAGACGAAAGCTTCAAACTAGAAGTACAAAATTTCGTGAGCCAAGTGGGATTTGTGTACTGATCGTTACCACCAAGAATCATCAAATTTGGGTGAAAAAAATATTTGCTGGTATTTCGGAAACTCGTTATTTCTTAGAATCTTGGCAACCCCTCTCAATGAAAGTGCTTTTCCACAGTCTGTGCCTAGGGCTACTTGAGGAGGAAACAAACCATAGAGACAAAACTGAGAACTCCTTTATTTTGTCAAGTTTCAAAGAGCTACTACAAACCATGTTGGATTTAGAGTTCCAAATTCATCTATCTATATAGGAGAGAACAGATGAACCTAAATATAAAAATGCTACTGTAGACGAACGCTTCAACCTAGAAGAACAAAATTTGGTGAGCCAAGTGGGATTTGTGTACTGATCATTACCACCAAGTATCATCAAGATTGAGTTAAAAAATATTTGATGGTATTTTGGAAACTCGTAATTTCTTTGAAGCTTGGCAACCCCTCTCAATGAAAGTGCTTTTCCACATTCTGTGCCTAGGGCTACTTGAAGAGGAAACAAACCATAGAGACAAAACTGAGAACTCCTTTATTTTGTCAAGTTTCAAGGAGCTACTACAAACCATGTTGGATTTAGAGTTCCAAATTCATCTATCTATATAGGAGAGAACCGAGGGAAACTTAAATATAAAAACTGCTACTGTAGACGAACGCTTCAACCTAGAAGAACAAAATTTGGTAAGCCAAGTGGGATTAGTGTACTGATCATTACTACCAAGTATCATCAAGATTGGGTGAAAAAATATTTGCTGGTATTTCGGAAACTCGTTATTTCTTAGAAGCTTGGCAACCCATCTCAATGAAAGTGATTTCCACAGTCTGTGCCTAGGTCTACTTTAAGAGGAAACAAACCATAGAGACAAAACTGAGAACTCCTTTATTTTGCCAAGTTTCAAAGAGCTACTACAAACCATGTTGGATTTAGAGTTCCAAATTCATCTATCTTTGTGGGAGAGAACAGAGGGAAACCTAAATATAAAAACTGCTACTGTAGACGAACGCTTCAAACTAGAAGAACAAAATTTCGTGAGCCAAGTGGGATTTGTGTACTGATCATTACCACCAAGAATCATCAAATTTGGGTGAAAAAATATTTGCTGTTATTTCGAAACTCGTTATTTCTTAGAAGCTTGGCAACCCCTCTCAATGAAAGTGCTTTTCCACAGTCTGTGCCTAGGGCTACTTGAAGAGGAAACAAACCATAGAGACAAAACTGAGAACTCCTTTATTTTGTCAAGTTTCAGAGAGCTACTACAAACCATGTTGGATTTAGAGTTCCAAATTCATCTTTCTATATAGGAGAGAACAGAGGGAAACCTAAATATAAAAACTGCTACTGTAGACGAACGCTTCAACCTAGAAGAACAAAATTTGGTGAGCCAAGTGGGATTTGTGTACTGATCATTAGCTCCAAGTATCATCAAGATTGGGTGAAAAAATATTTGCTGGTATTTCGGAAACTAGTAATTTCTTAGAAGCTTGGCAACCCCTCTCAATGAAAGTGCTTTTCCACAGTCTAGCCTAGGGCTACTTGAAGAGGAAACAAACCATAGAGACAAAACTGTGAACTCCTTTATTTTGTCAAGTTTCAAGGAGCTACTACAAACCATGTTGGATTTAGAGTTCCAAATTCATCTATCTATATAGGAGAGAACCGAGGAAAACTTAAATATAAAAACTGCTACTGTAGACGAACGCTTCAACCTAGAAGAACAAAATTTGGTAAGCCAAGTGGGATTTGTGTGCTGATCATTACTACCAAGTATAATCAAGATTGGGTGAAAAAATATTTCCTGGTATTTCGGAAACTCGTTATTTCTTAGAAGCTTGGCAACCCATCTCAATGAAAGTGATTTCCACAGTCTGTGCCTAGGTCTACTTTAAGAAGAAACAAACCATAGAGAAAAAACTGAGAACTCCTTTATTTTGTCAAGTTTCAAAGAGCTACTACAAACCATGTTGGATTTAGAGTTCCAAATTCATCTATCTATATAGGAGAGAACAGAGGGAAACCTAAATATAAAAAATGCTACTGTAGACGAAAGCTTCAACCTAGAAGAACAAAATTTGGTGAGCCAAGTGGGATTTGTGTACTGATCATTACCACCAAGTATTATCAAGATTGGGTGAAAAAATATTTGCTGGTATTTCGGAAACTCGTTATTTCGTAGAAGCTTGGCAACCCCTCTCAATGAAAGTGCTTTTCCACAGTCTGAGCCTAGGGCTACTTGAAGAGGAAACAAGCCATAGAGACAAATCTGAGAACTCCTTTATTTTGTCAAGTTTCAAAGAGCTACTACAAACCATGTTGGATTTAGAGTTCCAAATTCATCTATCTATATAGGAGAGAATAGAGGGAAACCTAAATATAAAAACTGCTACTGTAGACGAACGCTTCAACCTAGAAGAACAAAATTTGGTGAGCCAAGTGGGATTTGTGTACTGATCATTACCACCAAGTATCAACTAGATTGTGTGAAAAAATATTTGCTGGTATTTCGGAAACTCGTTATTTCTTAGAAGCTTGGCAACCCATCTCAATGAAAGTGCTTTCCACAGTCTGTGCCTAGGGCTACTTTAAGAGGAAACAAACCATAGAGACAAAACTGAGAACTCCTTTATTTTGTCAAGTTTCAAAGAGCTACTACAAACCATGTTGGATTTAGAGTTCCAAATTCATCTATCTATATAGGAGAGAACAGAGGGAAACCTAAATATAAAAACTGCTACTGTAGACGAAAGCTTCAAACTAGAAGTACAAAATTTCGTGAGCCAAGTGGGATTTGTGTACTGATCATTACCACCAAGAATCATCAAATTTGGGTGAAAAAATATTTGCTGGTATTTCGGAAACTCGTTATTTCTTAGAAGCTTGGCAACCCCTCTCAATGAAAGTGCTTTTCCACAGTCTGTGCCTAGGGCTACTTGAAGAGGAAACAAACCAGGGAGACAAAACTGAGAACTCCTTCATTTTGTCAAGTTTCAAAGAGCTACTACAAACCATGTTGGATTTAGAGTTCCAAATTCATCTATCTATATAGGAGAGAACAGAGGGAAACCTAAATATAAAAACTGCTACTGTAGAAGAAAGCTTCAACCTAGAAGAACAAAATTTGGTGAGCCAAGTGGGATTTGTGTACTGATCATTATCACCAAGTATTATCAAATTGGGTGAAAAAATATTTGCTGGTATTTTGGAAACTCGTTATTTCTTAGAAGCTTGGCAACCCCTCTCAATGAAAATGATTTTCCACAGTCTGTGGCTAGGGCTATGTGAAGAGGAAACAAACCATAGAGACAAATCTGAGAACTCCATTATTTTGTCAAGTTTCAAAGAGCTACTACAAACCATGTTGGATTTAGAGTTCCAAATTCATCTTTCTATATAGGAGAGAACAGAGGGAAACCTAAATATAAAAACTGCTACTGTGGACGAACGCTTCAACCTAGAAGAAGAAAATTTGGTAAGCCAAGTGGTATTTGTGTACTGATCATTACCACCAAGTATCATCAAGTTTGGGTGAAAAAATATTTGCTGGTATTTCGGAAACTCGTTTTTTTTTTATAAGCTTGGCAACCCCTCTCAATGAAAGTGCTTTCCACAGTCTGTGCCTAGGGCTACTTGAAGAGGAAACAAACCATAGAGACAAAACTGAGAACTCCTTTATTTTGTCAAGTTTCAAAGAGCTACTACAAACCATGTTGGATTTAGTGTTCCAAATTCATCTATCTATATAGGAGAGAACAGAGAGAAACCTAAATATAAAAACTTCTACTGTAGACTAACGCTTCAACCTAGAAGAACAAAATTTGGTGAGCCAAGTGGGATTTGTGTACTGATCATTACCACCAAGTATCATCAAGATTGGGTGAAAAAATCTTTGCTGGTATTTCGGAAACTCGTTATTTCTTAGAAGCCTGGCAACCCATCTCAATGAAAGTGCTTTCCACAGTCTGTGCCTAGGGCTACTTTAAGAGGAAACAAACGATAGAGACAAAACTGATAACTCCTTTATTTTGTCAAGTTTCAAACAGCTACTACAAACCATGTTGGATTTAGAGTTCCAAATTCATCTATCTATATAGGAGAGAACAGAGGGAAACCTAAATATAAAAACTGCTACTGTAGACGAACGCTTCAACCTAGAAGAACAAAATTTGGTGAGCCATGTGGGATTTGTGTACTGATCATTACCACCAAGTATCATCAAGATTGGGTGAAAAAATATTTGCTGGTATTTCGGAAACTCGGAATTTCTTAGAAGCTTGGCAACCCCTCTCAATGAAAGTGGTTTTCCACAGTGTGTGCCTTGAGCTACTTGAAGAGGAAACAAACCATAGAGACAAAACTGAGAACTCCTTTATTTTGTCAAGTTTCCAGGAGCTACTACAAAGCATGTTGGATTTAGAGTTCCAAATTCATCTATCAATATAGGAGAGAACAGAGGGAAACCTAAATATAAAAACTGCTACTGTAGACGAACGCTTCAACCTAGAAGAAGAAAATTTGGTAAGCCAAGTGGTATTTGTGTACTGATCATTACCACCAAGTATCAACTAGATTGGGTGAAAAAATATTTGCTGGTATTTCGGAAACTCGTTATTTCTTAGAAGCTTGGCAACCCATCTCAATACAAGTGCTTTCCACAGTCTGTGCCTAGGGCTACTTTAAGAGGAAACAAACCATAGAGACAAAACTGAGAACTCCTTTATTTTGTCAAGTTTCAAAGAGCTACTACATACCATGTTGGATTTCGAGTTCCAAATTCATCTATCTATATAGGAGAGAACAGAGGGAAACCTAAATATAAAAACTGCTACTGTAGACGAAAGCTTCAAACTAGAAGTACAAAATTTCGTGAGCCAAGTGGGATTTGTGTACTGATCGTTACCACAAAGAATCATCAAATTTGGGTGAAAAAAATATTTGCTGGTATTTCTGAAACTCGTTATTTCTTAGAAGCTTGGCAACCCCTCTCAATGAAAGTGCTTTTCCACAGTCTGTGCCTAGGGCTACTTTAAGGGGAAACAAACCATAGAGACAAAACTGAGAACTCCTTTATTTTGTCAAGTTTCAAAGAGCTACTACAAACCATGTTGGATTTAGAGTTCCAAATTCATCTATCTATATATGAGAAAACAGAGTGAAACCTAAATATATAAACTGCTACTGTAGACGAACGCTTCAACCTAGAAGAACAAAATTTGGTGAGACAAAAGTGATTTGTGTACTGATCATTACCACCAAGTATCATCAAGATTGGGTGAAAAAATATTTGCTGGTATTTCGAAAACTCGTTATTTCTTAGAAGCTTGGCAACCCCTCTCAATGAAAGTGCTTTTCCACAGTCTGTGCCTAGGGCTACTTGAAGAGGAAACAAACCATAGAGGCAAATCTGAGAACTCCTTTATTTTGTCAAGTTTCAAAGAGCTACTACAAACCATGTTGGATTTAGAGTTCCAAATTCATCTATCTATATACGAGAGAACAGAGTGAAACCTAAATACAAAAACTGCTACTGTAGACGACAGTTTCAAACTAGAAGAACAAAATTTCGTGAGCCAAGTGGGATTTGTGTACTGATCATTACCACCAAGAATCATCAAATTTGGGTGAAAAAATATTTGCTGGTATTTCGGAAACTCGTTATTTCTTAGAAGCTTGGCAACCCCTCTCAATGAATGTGCTTTTCCACAGTCTGTGCCTAGGGCTACTTGAAGAGGAAACAAACCATAGAGACAAAACTGAGAACTCCTTTATTTTGTCAAGTTTCAAAGAGCTACTACAAACCATGTTGGATTTAGAGTTCCAAATTCATCTATCTATATAGGAGAGAACAGAGAGAAACCTAAATATAAAAACTGCTACTGTAGACTAACGCTTCAACCTAGAAGAACAAAATTTGGTGAGCCAAGTGGGATTTGTGTACTGATCATTACCACCAAGTATCATCAAGATTGGGTGAAAAAATCTTTGCTGGTATTTCGGAAACTCGTTATTTCTTAGAAGCTTGGCAACCCATCTCAATGAAAGTGCTTTCCACAGTCTGTGCCTAGGGCTACTTTAAGAGGAAACAAACCATAGAGACAAAACTGAAAACTCCTTTATTTTGTCAAGTTTCAAACAGCTACTACAAACCATGTTGGATTTAGAGTTCCAAATTCATCTATCTATATAGGAGAGAACAGAGGGAAACCTAAATATAAAAACTGCTACTGTAGACGAACGCTTCAACCTAGAAGAACAAAATTTGGTGAGCCATGTGGGATTTGTGTACTGATCATTACCACCAAGTATCATCAAGATTGAGTGAAAAAATATTTGCTGGTATTTCGGAAACTCGGAATTTCTTAGAAGCTTGGCAACCCCTCTCAATGAATGTGGTTTTCCACAGTGTGTGCCTAGAGCTACTTGAAGAGGAAACAAACCATAGAGACAAAACTGAGAACTCCTTTATTTTGTCAAGTTTCAAGGAGCTACTACAAAGCATGTTGGATTTAGAGTTTCAAATTCATCTATCGATATAGGAGAGAACAGGGGGAAACCTCAATATAAAAACTGCTACTGTAGACGAACGCTTCAACCTAGAAGAAGAAAATTTGGTAAGCCAAGTGGGATTTGTGTACTGATCATTACTACCAAGTATCATCAAGTTTGGTTGAAAAAATATTTGCTGGTATTTCGGAAACTCGTTTTTTTTTTATAAGCTTGGCAACCCCTCTCAATGAAAGTGCTTTCCACAGTCTGTGCCTAGGGCTACTTTAAGAGGAAACAAACCATAGAGACAAAACTGAGAACTCCTTTATTTTGTCAAGTTTCAAAGAGCTACTACAAACCATGTTGGATTTAGAGTTCCAAATTCATCTATCTATATAGGAGAGAACAGAGGGAAACCTAAATATAAAAACTGCTACTGTAGACGAAAGCTTCAAACTAAAAGTACAAAATTTCGTGAGCCAAGTGGGATTTGTGTACTGATCGTTACCACCAAGAATCATCAAATTTGGGTGAAAAAATATTTGCTGGTATTTCGGAAACTCGTTATTTCTTAGAAGCTTGGAAACCCCTCTCAATGAAAGTGCTTTTCCACAGTCTGTGCCTCGGGCTACTTGAAGAGGAAACAAACCATAGAGACAAAATTGAGAACTCCTTTATTTTGTCAAGTTTCAAAGAGCTACTACAATCCATGTTGGATTTAGAGTTCCAAATTCATCTATCTATATAGGAGAGAACAGAGGGAAACCTAAATATAAAAACTGCTATGGTAGACGAACGCTTCAAAATAGAAGAACAAAATTTGGTGAGCAAAGTGGGATTTGTGTACTGATCATTACCACCAAGTATCAACTAGATTGGGTGAAAAAATATTTGCTGGTATTTCGGAAACTCGTTATTTCTTAGAAGCTTGGCAACCCATCTCAATGCAAGTGCTTTCCACAGTCTGTGCCTAGGGCTACTTTAAGAGGAAACAAACCATAGAGACAAAACTGAGAACTCCTTTATTTTGTCAAGTTTCAAAGAGCTACTACATACCATGTTGGATTTCGAGTTCCAAATTCATCTATCTATATAGGAGAGAACAGAGGGAAACCTAAATATAAAAACTGCTACTGTAGACGAAAGCTTCAAACTAGAAGTACAAAATTTCGTGAGCCAATGGGATTTGTGTACTGATCCTTACCACCAAGAATCATCAAATTTGGGTGAAAAAAATATTTGCTGGTATTTCGGAAACTCGTTATTTCTTTGAAGCTTGGCAACCCCTCTCAATGAAAGTGCTTTTCCACAGTCTGTGCCTAGGGCTACTTGAGGAGGAAACAAACCATAGAGACAAAACTGAGAACTCCTTTATTTTGTCAAGTTTCAAAGAGCTACTACAAACCATGTTGGATTTAGAGTTCCAAATTCATCTATCTATATAGGAGAGAACAGATGAACCTAAATATAAAAACTGCTACTGTAGACGAACGCTTCAACCTAGAAGAACAAAATTTGGTGAGCCAAGTGGGATTTGTGTACTGATCATTACCACCAAGTATCATCAAGATTGGGTTAAAAAATATTTGATGGTATTTTGGAAACTCGTAATTTCTTTGAAGCTTGGCAACCCCTCTCAATGAAAGTGCTTTTCCACAGTCTGTGCCTAGGGCTACTTGAAGAGGAAACAAACCATAGAGACAAAACTGAAAACTCCTTTATTTTGTCAAGTTTCAAGGAGCTACTACAAAGCATGTTGGATTTAGAGTTCCAAATTCATCTATCAATATAGGAGAGAACAAAGGGAAACCTAAATATAAAAACTGCTACTGTAGACGAACGCTTCAAACTAGAACAAAATTTGGTAAGCCAAGTGGGATTTGTGTACTGATCATTACCACCAAGTATCATCAAGATTGGGTGAAAAAATATTTGCTGGTATTTCGGAAACTCGTTACTTCTTATAAGCTTGGCAACCCCTCTCAATGAAAGTGCTTTTCCACAGTCTGTGCCTAGGGCTTTTGAAGAGGAAACAAACCATAGAGACAAAACTGAGAACTCCTTTATTTTGTCAAGTTTCAAAGAGCTACTACAAACCATGTTGGATTTAGAGTTCCAAATTCATCTATCTATATAGGAGAGAACAGAGAGAAACCTAAATATAAAAACTGCTACTGTAGACGAACGCTTCAACCTAGAAGACCAAAATTTGGTGAGCCAAGTGGGATTTGTGTACTGATCATTACCACCAAGTATGAACAAGATTGTGTGTAAAAATATTTGCTGGTATTTCGGAAACTCGTTATTTCTTAGAAGCTTGGCAACCCATCTCAATGAAAGTGCTTTCCACAGTCTGTGCCTAGGGCTACTTTAAGAGAAAACAAACCATAGAGACAAAACTGAGAACTCCTTTATTTTGTCAAGTTTCAAAGAGCTACTACATACCATGTTGGATTTCGAGTTCCAAATTCATCTATCTATATAGGAGAGAACAGAGGGAAACCTAAATATAAAAACTGCTACTGTAGACGAAAGCTTCAAACTAGAAGTACAAAATTTCGTGAGCCAATGGGATTTGTGTACTGATCGTTACCACCAAGAATCATCAAATTTGGGTGAAAAAAATATTTGCTGGTATTTCGGAAACTCGTTATTTCTTAGAAGCTTGGCAACCCCTCTCAATGAAAGTGCTTTTCCACAGTCTGTGCCTAGGGCTACTTGAGGAGGAAACAAACCATAGAGACAAAATGAGAACTCCTTTATTTTGTCAAGTTTCAAAGAGCTACTACAAACCATGTTGGATTTAGAGTTCCAAATTCATCTATCTATATAGGAGAGAACAGATGAACCTAAATATAAAAACTGCTACTGTAGACGAACGCTTCAACCTAGAAGAACAAAATTTGGTGAGCCAAGTGGGATTTGTGTACTGATCATTACCACCAAGTATCATCAAGATTGGGTGAAAAAATATTTGCTGGTATTTCGGAAACTCGTTATTTCTTAGAAGCTTGGCAACCCATCTCAATGAAAGTGCTTTCCACAGTCTGTGCCTAGGGCTACTTTAAGGGGAAACAAACCATAGAGACAAAACTGAGAACTCCTTTATTTTGTCAAGTTTCAAAGAGCTACTACAAACCATGTTGGATTTAGAGTTCCAAATTCATCTATCTATATATGAGAAAACAGAGTGAAACCTAAATATATAAACTGCTAATGTAGACGAACGCTTCAACCTAGAAGAACAAAATTTGGTGAGCCAAAAGGGATTTGTGTACTGATCATTACCACCAAGTATCATCAAGATTGGGTGAAAAAATATTTGCTGGTATTTCGGAAACTTGTTATTTCTTAGAAGCTTGGCAACCCCTCTCAATGAAAGTGCTTTTCCACAGTCTGGGCCTAGGGCTACTTGAAGAGGAAACAAACCATAGAGGCAAATCTGAGAACTCCTTTATTTTGTCAAGTTTCAAAGAGCTACTACAAACCATGTTGGATTTAGAGTTCCAAATTCATCTATCTATATACGAGAGAACAGAGTGAAACCTAAATATAAAAACTGCTACTGTAGACGAAAGTTTCAAACTAGAAAAACAAAATTTCGTGAGCCAAGTGGGATTTGTGTACTGATCATTACCACCAAGTATCATCAAGATTGGGTTAAAAAATATTTGATGGTATTTTGGAAACTCGTAATTTCTTTGAAGCTTGGCAACCCCTCTCAATGAAAGTGCTTTTCCACAGTCTGTGCCTAGGGCTACTTGAAGAGGAAACAAACCATAGAGACAAAACTGAAAACTCCTTTATTTTGTCAAGTTTCAAGGAGCTACTACAAAGCATGTTGGATTTAGAGTTCCAAATTCATCTATCAATATAGGAGAGAACAAAGGGAAACCTAAATATAAAAACTGCTACTGTAGACGAACGCTTCAAACTAGAACAAAATTTGGTAAGCCAAGTGGGATTTGTGTACTGATCATTACCACCAAGTATCATCAAGATTGGGTGAAAAAATATTTGCTGGTATTTCGGAAACTCGTTATTTCTTATAAGCTTGGCAACCCCTCTCAATGAAAGTGCTTTTCCACAGTCTGTGCCTAGGGCTTTTGAAGAGGAAACAAACCATAGAGACAAAACTGAGAACTCCTTTATTTTGTCAAGTTTCAAAGAGCTACTACAAACCATGTTGGATTTAGAGTTCCAAATTCATCTATCTATATAGGAGAGAACAGAGAGAAACCTAAATATAAAAACTGCTACTGTAGACGAACGCTTCAACCTAGAAGACCAAAATTTGGTGAGCCAAGTGGGATTTGTGTACTGATCATTACCACCAAGTATGAACAAGATTGTGTGTAAAAATATTTGCTGGTATTTCGGAAACTCGTTATTTCTTAGAAGCTTGGCAACCCATCTCAATGAAAGTGCTTTCCACAGTCTGTGCCTAGGGCTACTTTAAGGGGAAACAAACCATAGAGACACAACTGGGAACTCCTTTATTTTGTCAAGTTTCAAAGAGCTACTACAAACCATGTTGGATTTAGAGTTCCAAATTCATCTATCTATATATGAGAAAACAGAGTGAAACCTAAATATATAAACTGCTACTGTAGACGAACGCTTCAACCTAGAAGAACAAAATTTGGTGAGCCAAAAGGGATTTGTGTACTGATCATTACCACCAAGTATCATCAAGGTTGGGTGAAAAAATATTTGCTGGTATTTCGGAACCTCGTTATTTATTAGAAGCTTGGCAACCCCTCTCAATGAAAGTGCTTTTCCACAGTCTGGGTCTAGGGCTACTTGAAGAGGAAACAAACCATAGAGGCAAATCTGAGAACTCCTTTATTTTGTCAAGTTTCAAAGAGCTACTACAAACCATGTTGGATTTAGAGTTCCAAATTCATCTATCTATATACGAGAGAACAGAGTGAAACCTAAATATAAAAACTGCTACTGTAGACGAAAGTTTCAAACTAGAAGAACAAAATTTCGTGAGCCAAGTGGGATTTGTGTACTGATCATTACCACCAAGAATCATCAAATTTGGGTGAAAAAATATTTGCTGGTATTTCGGAAACTCGTTATTTCTTAGAATCTTGGCAACCCCTCTCAATGAATGTGCTTTTTTACAGTCTGTGCCTAGGGCTACTTGAAGAGGAAACAAACCATAGAGACAAAACTGAGAACTCCTTTATTTTGTCAAGTTTCAAAGAGCTACTACAAACCATGTTGGATTTAGAGTTCCAAATTCATCTATCTATATAGGAGAGAACAGAGAGAAACCTAAATATAAAAACTGGTACTGTAGACTAACGCTTCAACCTAGAAGAACAAAATTTGGTGAGCCAAGTGGGATTTGTGGACTGATCATTACCACCAAGTATCATCAAGATTGGGTGAAAAAATCTTTGCTGGTATTTCGGAAACTCGTTATTTCTTAGAAGCTTGGCAACCCATCTCAATGAAAGTGCTTTCCACAGTCTGTGCCTAGGGCTACTTTAAGAGGAAACACACCATAGAGACAAAACTGAGAACTCCTTTATTTTGTCAAGTTTCAAAGAGCTACTACAAACCATGTTGGATTTAGAGTTCCAAATTCATCTATCTAAATACGAGAGAACAAAGGGAAACCTAAATATAAAAACTGCTACTGTAGACGAAAGCTTCAAACTAGAAGAACAAAATTTCGTGAGCCAAGTGGGATTTGCGTACTGATCATTACCACCAAGAATCATCAAATTTGGGTGAAAAAATATTTGCTGTTTTTTCGAAACTCGTTATTTCTTAGAAGCTTGGCAACCCCTCTCAATGAAAGTGCTTTTCCACAGTCTGTGCCTTGGGCTACTTGAAGAGGAAACAAACCATAGAGGCAAATCTGAGAACTCCTTTATTTTGTCAAGTTTCAAAGAGCTACTACAAACCATGTTGGATTTAGAGTTCCAAATACATCTTTCTATATAGGAGAGAACAGAGAAAAACCTAAATATAAAAACTGCTACTGTAGACGAACGCTTCAACCTAGAACAACAAAATTTGGTGAGCCAATTGGGATTTGTGTACTGATAATTAGCCTCAAGTATCATCAAGATTGGGTGAAAAAATATTTGCTGGTATTTCGGAAACTCGTTATTTCTTAGAAGCTTGGAAACCCCTCTCAATGAAAGTGCTTTTCCACAGTCTGTGCCTCGGGCTAGTTGAAGAGGAAACAAACCATAGAGACAAAATTGAGAACTCCTTTATTTTGTCAAGTTTCAAAGAGCTACTACAATCCATGTTGGATTTAGAGTTCCAAATTCATCTATCTATATAGGAGAGAACAGAGGGAAACCTAAATATAAAAACTGCTATGGTAGACGAACGCTTCAAAATAGAAGAACAAAATTTGGTGAGCAATGTGGGATTTGTGTACTGATCATTACCACCAAGTATCAACTAGATTGGGTGAAAAAATATTTGCTGGTATTTTGGAAACTCGTAATTTCTTAGAAGCTTGGCAACCCATCTCAATTCAAGTGCTTTCCACAGTCTGTGCCTAGGGCTACTTTAAGAGAAAACAAACCATAGAGACAAAACTGAGAACTCCTTTATTTTGTCAAGTTTCAAAGAGCTACTACATACCATGTTGGATTTCGAGTTCCAAATTCATCTATCTATATAGGAGAGAACAGAGGGAAACCTAAATATAAAAACTGCTACTGTAGACGAAAGCTTCAAACTAGAAGTACAAAATTTCGTGAGCCAATGGGATTTGTGTACTGATCGTTACCACCAAGAATCATCAAATTTGGGTGAAAAAAATATTTGCTGGTATTTCGGAAACTCGTTATTTCTTAGAAGCTTGGCAACCCCTCTCAATGAAAGTGCTTTTCCACAGTCTGTGCCTAGGGCTACTTGAGGAGGAAACAAACCATAGAGACAAAACTGAGAACTCCTTTATTTTGTCAAGTTTCAAAGAGCTACTACAAACCATGTTGGATTTAGAGTTCCAAATTCATCTATCTATATAGGAGAGAACAGATGAACCTAAATATAAAAACTGCTACTGTAGACGAACGCTTCAACCTAGAAGAACAAAATTTGGTGAGCCAAGTGGGATTTGTGTACTGATCATTACCACCAAGTATCATCAAGATTGGGTGAAAAAATATTTGCTGGTATTTCGGAAACTCGTTATTTCTTAGAAGCTTGGCAACCCCTCTCAATGAAAGTGCTTTCCACAGTCTGTGCCTAGGGCTACTTTAAGGGGAAACAAACCATAGAGACAAAACTGAGAACTCCTTTATTTTGTCAAGTTTCAAAGAGCTACTACAAACCATGTTGGATTTAGAGTTCCAAATTCATCTATCTATATATGAGAAAACAGAGTGAAACCTAAATATATAAACTGCTACTGTAGACGAACGCTTCAACCTAGAAGAACAAAATTTGGTGAGCCAAAAGGGATTTGTGTACTGATCATTACCACCAAGTATCATCAAGATTGGGTGAAAAAATATTTGCTGGTATTTCGGAAACTTGTTATTTCTTAGAAGCTTGGCAACACCTCTCAATGAAAGTGCTTTTCCACAGTCTGGGCCTAGGGCTACTTGAAGAGGAAACAAACCATAGAGGCAAATCTGAGAACTCCTTTATTTTGTCAAGTTTCAAAGAGCTACTACAAACCATGTTGGATTTAGAGTTCCAAATTCATCTATCTATATACAAGAGAACAGAGTGAAACCTAAATATAAAAACTGCTACTGTAGACGAAAGTTTCAAACTAGAAAAACAAAATTTCGTGAGCCAAGTGGGATTTGTGTACTGATCATTACCACCAAGAATCATCAAATTTGGGTGAAAAAATATTTGCTGGTATTTCGGAAACTCGTTATTTCTTAGAAGCTTGGCAACCCATCTCAATGAAAGTGCTTTCCACAGTCTGTCCCTAGGGCTACTTTAAGGGGAAACAAACCATAGAGACACAACTGGGAACTCCATTATTTTGTCAAGTTTCAAAGAGCTACTACAAACCATGTTGGATTTAGAGTTCCAAATTCATCTATCTATATATGAGAAAACAGAGTGAAACCTAAATATATAAACTGCTACTGTAGACGAACGCTTCAACCTAGAAGAACAAAATTTGGTGAGGAAAAAGGGATTTGTGCACTGATCATTACCACCAAGTATCATCAAGGTTGGGTGAAAAAATATTTGCTGGTATTTCGGAAACTCGTTATTTATTAGAAGCTTGGCAACCCCTCTGAATGAAAGTGCTTTTCCACAGTCTGGGCCTAGGGCTACTTGAAGAGGAAACAAACCATGGAGGCAAATCTGAGAACACCTTTATTTTGTCATGTTTCAAAGAGCTACTACAAACCATGTTGGATTTAGAGTTCCAAATTCATCTATCTATATACGAGAGAACAGAGTGAAACCTAAATATAAAAACTGCTACTGTAGACGAAAGTTTCAAACTAGAAGAACAAAATTTCGTGAGCCAAGTGGGATTTGTGTACTGATCATTACCACCAAGAATCATCAAATTTGGGTGAAAAAATATTTGCTGGTATTTCGGAAACTCGTTATTTATTAGAAGCTTGGCAACCCCTCTCAATGAAAGTGCTTTTCCACAGTCTGGGCCTAGGGCTACTTGAAGAGGAAACAAACCATAGAGGCAAATCTGAGAACTCCTTTATTTTGTCAAGTTTCAAAGAGCTACTACAAACCATGTTGGATTTAGAGTTCCAAATTCATCTATCTATATACGGGAGAACAGAGTGAAACCTAAATATAGAAACTGCTACTGTAGACGAAAGTTTCAAACTAGAAGAACAAAATTTCGTGAGCCAAGTGGGATTTGTGTACTGATCATTACCACCAAGAATCATCAAATTTGGGTGAAAGAATATTTGCTGGTATTTCGGAAACTCGTTATTTCTTAGAAGCTTGCAACCCCTCTCAATGAATGTGCTTTTCCACAGTCTGTGCCTAGGGCTACTTGAAGAGGAAACAAACCATAGAGACAAAACTGAGAACTCCTTTATTTTGTCAAGTTTCAAAGAGCTACTACAAACCATGTTGGATTTAGAGTTCCAAATTCATCTTTCTATATAGGAGAGAACAGAGAGAAACCTAAATATAAAAACTGCTACTGTAGACTAACGCTTCAACCTAGAAGAACAAAATTTGGTGAGCCAAGTGGGATTTGTGTACTGATCATTACCACCAAGTATCATCAAGATTGGGTGAAAAAATCTTTGCTGGTATTTCGGAAACTCGTTATTTCTTAGAAGCTTGGCAACCCATCTCAATGAAAGTGCTTTCCACAGTCTGTGCCTAGGGCTACTTTAAGAGGAAACAAACCATAGAGACAAAACTGAGAACTCCTTTATTTTGTCAAGTTTCAAAGAGCTACTACAAACCATGTTGGATTTAGAGTTCCAAATTCATCTATCTAAATAGGAGAGAACATAGGGAGACCTAAATATAAAAACTGCTACTGTAGACGAAAGCTTCAAACTAGAAGAACAAAATTTGGTGAGCCAAGTGGGATTTGCGTACTGATCATTACCACCAAGAAAAATCAAATTTGGGTGAAAAAATATTTGCTGTTTTTTCGAAACTCGTTATTTCTTAGAAGCTTGGCAACCCCTCTCAATGAAAGTGCTTTACCACAGTCTGTGCCTAGGGCTACTTGAAGAGGATACAAACCATAGAGACAAAACTGAGAACTCCTTTATTTTGTCAAGTTTCAAAGAGCTACTACAAACCATGTTGGATTTAGAGTTCCAAATACATCTTTCTATATAGGAGAGAACAGAGGGAAACCTAAATATAAAAACTGCTACTGTAGACGAACGCTTCAACCTAGAAGAACAAAATTTGGTGAGCCAAGTGGGATTTGTGTACTGATAATTAGCTCCAAGTATCATCAAGATTGGGTGAAAAAATATTTGCTGGTATTTCGGAAACTCGTAATTTCTTAGAAGCTTGGCAACCCCTCTCAATGAAAGTGCTTTTCCACACTCTGTGCCTAGGGCTACTTGAAGAGGAAACAAACCATAGAGACAAAACTGAGAACTCCTATATTTTGTCAAGTTTCAAAGAGCTACTACAAACCATGTTGGATTTAGAGTTCCAAATTTATCTATCTATATAGGAGAGAACCGAGGGAAACTTAAATATAAAAACTGCTACTGTAGACGAATGCTTCAACCTAGAAGAACAAAATTTGGTAAGCCAAGTGGGATTTGTGCACTGATCATTACCACCAAGTATCATCAAGATTGGGTTAAAATATATTTGCTGGTATTTCGGAAACTCGTTATTTCTTAGAAGCTTGGCAACCCCTCTCAATGAAAGTGCTATTCCACAGTCTGTGCCTAGGGCTACTTTAAGAGGAAACAAACCATAGAGGCAAATCTGAGAACTCCTTTATTTTGTCAAGTTTCAAAGAGCTACTACAAACCATGTTGAATTTAGAGTTAAAAATTCATCTTTCTATGTAGGAGAGAACAGAGGGAAACCTAAATATAAAAACTGCTACTGTAGACGAACACTTCAAATTAGAAGAACAAAATTTGGTGAGCCAAGTGGGATTTGTGTACTGATCATTAGCACCAACTATCATCAAGATTGGGTGAAAAAATATTTGCTGGTATTTCGGAAACTCGTAATTTCTTAGAAGCTTGGCAACCCCTCTCAATGAAAGTGCTTTTCCACAGTCTGTGCCTAGGGCTACTTGAAGAGGAAACAAACCATAGAGACAAAACTGAGAACTCCTTTATTTTTTCAAGTTTCAAAGAGCTACTACAAACCATGTTGGATTTAGAGTTCCAAATACATCTTTCTATATAGGAGAGAACAGAGGGAAACCTAAATATAAAAACTGCTACTGTAGACGAACGCTTCAACCTAGAAGAACAAAATTTGGTAAGCCAAGTGGTATTTGTGTCCTGATCATTACCACCAAGTATCATCAAGATTGGGTTAAAATATATTTGCTGGTATTTCGGAAACTCGTTATTTCTTAGAAGCTTGGCAACCCCTCTCAATGAAAGTGCTATTCCCCAGTCTGTGCCTAGGGCTACTTTAAGAGGAAACAAACCATAGAGGCAAATCTGAGAACTCCTTTATTTTGTCAAGTTTCAAAGAGCTACTACAAACCATGTTGGATTTAGAGTTCCAAATTCATCTTTCTATGTAGGAGAGAACAGAGGGAAACCTAAATATAAAAACTGCTACTGTAGACGAACACTTCAAATTAGAAGAACAAAATTTGGTGAGCCAAGTGGGATTTGTGTACTGATCATTAGCACCAAGTATCATCAAGATTGGGTGAAAAAATATTTGCTGGTATTTTGGAAACTCGTAATTTCTTAGAAGCCTGGCAACACCTCTCAATGAAAGTGCTTTTCCACAGTCTGTGCCTAGGGCTTTTGAAGAGGAAACAAACCATAGAAACAAATCTGAGAACTCCTTTATTTTGTCAAGTTTCAAACAGCTACTACAAACCATGTTGGATTTAGAGTTCCAAATTCATCTATCTATATAGGAGAGAACAGAGGGAAACCTAAATATAAAAACTGCTACTGTAGACGAACGCTTCAACCTAGAAGAACAAAATTTGGTGAGCCATGTGGGATTTGTGTACTGATCATTACCACCAAGTATCATCAAGATTGGGTGAAAAAATATTTGCTGGTATTTCAGAAACTCGGAATTTCTTAGAAGCTTGGCAACCCCTCTCAATGAAAGTGGTTTTCCACAGTGTGTGCCTAGAGCTACTTGAAGAGGAAACAAACCATAGAGACAAAACTGAGAACTCCTTTATTTTGTCAAGTTTCAAGGAGCTACTACAAAGCATGTTGGATTTAGAGTTTCAAATTCATCTATCGATATAGGAGAGAACAGAGGGAAACCTCAATATAAAAACTGCTACTGTAGACGAACGCTTCAACCTAGAAGAAGAAAATTTGGTAAGCCAAGTGGGATTTGTGTACTGATCATTACCACCAAGTATCATCAAGTTTGGTTGAAAAAATATTTGCTGGTATTTCGGAAACTCGTTTTTTTTTTATAAGCTTGGCAACCCCTCTCAATTTAAGTGCTTTCCACAGTCTGTGCCTAGGGATACTTTAAGAGGAAACAAACCATAGAGACAAAACTGAGAACTCCTTTATTTTGTCAAGTTTCAAAGAGCTACTACAAACCATGTTGGATTTAGAGTTCCAAATTCATCTATCTATATAGGAGAGAACAGAGGGAAACCTAAATATAAAAACTGCTACTGTAGACGAAAGCTTCAAACTAAAAGTACAAAATTTCGTGAGCCAAGTGGGATTTGTGTACTGATCGTTACCACCAAGAATCATCAAATTTGGGTGAAAAAATATTTGCTGGTATTTCGGAAACTCGTTATTTCTTAGAAGCTTGGAAACCCCTCTCAATGAAAGTGCTTTTCCACAGTCTGTGCCTCGGGCTACTTGAAGAGGAAACAAACCATAGAGACAAAATTGAGAACTCCTTTATTTTGTCAAGTTTCAAAGAGCTACTACAATCCATGTTGGATTTAGAGTTCCAAATTCATCTATCTATATAGGATAGAACAGAGGGAAACCTAAATATAAAAACTGCTATGGTAGACGAACGCTTCAAAATAGAAGAACAAAATTTGGTGAGCAAAGTGGGATTTGTGTACTGATCATTACCACCAAGTATCAACTAGATTGGGTGAAAAAATATTTGCTGGTATTTCGGAAACTCGTTATTTCTTAGAAGCTTGGCAACCCATCTCAATGCAAGTGCTTTCCACAGTCTGTGCCTAGGGCTACTTTAAGAGGAAACAAACCATAGAGACAAAACTGAGAACTCCTTTATTTTGTCAAGTTTCAAAGAGCTACTACATACCATGTTGGATTTCGAGTTCCAAATTCATCTATCTATATAGGAGAGAACAGAGGGAAACCTAAATATAAAAACTGCTACTGTAGACGAAAGCTTCAAACTAGAAGTACAAAATTTCGTGAGCCAATGGGATTTGTGTACTGATCGTTACCACCAAGAATCATCAAATTTGGGTGAAAAAAATATTTGCTGGTATTTCGGAAACTCGTTATTTCTTAGAAGCTTGGCAACCCCTCTCAATGAAAGTGCTTTTCCACAGTCTGTGCCTAGGGCTACTTGAGGAGGAAACAAACCATAGAGAAAAAACTGAGAACTCCTTTATTTTGTCAAGTTTCAAAGAGCTACTACAAACCATGTTGGATTTAGAGTTCCAAATTCATCTATCTATATAGGAGAGAACAGATGAACCTAAATATAAAAACTGCTACTGTAGACGAACGCTTCAACCTAGAAGAACAAAATTTGGTGAGCCAAGTGGGATTTGTGTACTGATCATTACCACCAAGTATCATCAAGATTGGGTTAAAAAATATTTGATGGTATTTTGGAAACTCGTAATTTCTTTGAAGCTTGGCAACCCCTCTCAATGAAAGTGCTTTTCCACAGTCTGTGCCTAGGGCTACTTGAAGAGGAAACAAACCATAGAGACAAAACTGAAAACTCCTTTATTTTGTCAAGTTTCAAGGAGCTACTACAAAGCATGTTGGATTTAGAGTTCCAAATTCATCTATCAATATAGGAGAGAACAAAGGGAAACCTAAATATAAAAACTGCTACTGTAGACGAACGCTTCAAACTAGAACAAAATTTGGTAAGCCAAGTGGGATTTGTGTACTGATCATTACCACCAAGTATCATCAAGATTGGGTGAAAAAATATTTGCTGGTATTTCGGAAACTCGTTATTTCTTATAAGCTTGGCAACCCCCCTCAATGAAAGTGCTTTTCCACAGTCTGTGCCTAGGGCTTTTGAAGAGGAAACAAACCATAGAGACAAAACTGAGAACTCCTTTATTTTGTCAAGTTTCAAAGAGCTACTACAAACCATGTTGGATTTAGAGTTCCAAATTCATCTATCTATATAGGAGAGAACAGAGAGAAACCTAAATATAAAAACTGCTACTGTAGACGAACGCTTCAACCTAGAAGACCAAAATTTGGTGAGCCAAGTGGGATTTGTGTACTGATCATTACCACCAAGTATGAACAAGATTGTGTGTAAAAATATTTGCTGGTATTTCGGAAACTCGTTATTTCTTAGAAGCTTGGCAACCCATCTCAATGAAAGTGCTTTCCACAGTCTTTGCCTAGGGCTACTTTAAGGGGAAACAAACCATAGAGACAAAACTGAGAACTCCTTTATTTTGTCAAGTTTCAAAGAGCTACTACAAACCATGTTGGATTTAGAGTTCCAAATTCATCTATCTATATATGAGAAAACAGAGTGAAACCTAAATATATAAACTGCTACTGTAGACGAACGCTTCAACCTAGAAGAACAAAATTTGGTGAGCCAAAAGGGATTTGTGTACTGATCATTACCACCAAGTATCATCAAGATTGGGTGAAAAAATATTTGCTGGTATTTCGGAAACTTGTTATTTCTTAGAAGCTTGGCAACCCCTCTCAATGAAAGTGCTTTTCCACAGTCTGGGCCTAGGGCTACTTGAAGAGGAAACAAACCATAGAGGCAAATCTGAGAACTCCTTTATTTTGTCAAGTTTCAAAGAGCTACTACAAACCATGTTGGATTTAGAGTTCCAAATTCATCTATCTATATACGAGAGAACAGAGTGAAACCTAAATATAAAAACTGCTACTGTAGACGAAAGTTTCAAACTAGAAGAACAAAATTTCGTGAGCCAAGTGGGATTTGTGTACTGATCATTACCACCAAGAATCATCAAATTTGGGTGAAAAAATATTTGCTGGTATTTCGGAAACTAGTTATTTCTTAGAAGCTTGGCAACCCATCTCAATGAAAGTGCTTTCCACAGTCTGTGCCTAGGGCTACTTTAAGGGGAAACAAACCATAGAGACACAACTGGGAACTCCTTTATTTTGTCAAGTTTCAAAGAGCTACTACAAACCATGTTGGATTTAGAGTTCCAAATTCATCTATCTATATATGAGAAAACAGAGTGAAACCTAAATATATAAACTGCTACTGTAGACGAACGCTTCAACCTAGAAGAACAAAATTTGGTGAGCCAAAAGGGATTTGTGTACTGATCATTACCACCAAGTATCATCAAGGTTGGGTGAAAAAATATTTGCTGGTATTTCGGAACCTCGTTATTTATTAGAAGCTTGGCAACCCCTCTCAATGAAAGTGCTTTTCCACAGTCTGGGTCTAGGGCTACTTGAAGAGGAAACAAACCATAGAGGCAAATCTGAGAACTCCTTTATTTTGTCAAGTTTCAAAGAGCTACTACAAACCATGTTGGATTTAGAGTTCCAAATTCATCTATCTATATACGAGAGAACAGAGTGAAACCTAAATATAAAAACTGCTACTGTAGACGAAAGTTTCAAACTAGAAGAACAAAATTTCGTGAGCCAAGTGGGATTTGTGTACTGATCATTACAACCAAGAATCATCAAATTTGGGTGAAAAAATATTTGCTGGTATTTCGGAAACTCGTTATTTCTTAGAAGCTTGGCAACCCCTCTCAATGAAAGTGCTTTTCCACAGTCTGTGCCTTGGGCTACTTGAAGAGGAAACAAACCATAGAGGCAAATCTGAGAACTCCTTTATTTTGTCAAGTTTCAAAGAGCTACTACAAACCATGTTGGATTTAGAGTTCCAAATACATCTTCCTATATAGGAGAGAACAGAGGGAAACCTAAATATAAAAACTGCTACTGTAGACGAACGCTTCAACCTGGAACAACAAAATTTGGTGAGCCAATTGGGATTTGTGTACTGATAATTAGCCTCAAGTATCATCAAGATTGGGTGAAAAAATATTTGATGGTATTTCGGAAACTCGTTATTTCTTAGAAGCTTGGAAACCCCTCTCAATGAAAGTGCTTTTCCACAGTCTGTGCCTCGGGCTAGTTGAAGAGGAAACAAACCATAGAGACAAAATTGAGAACTCCTTTATTTTGTCAAGTTTCAAAGAGCTACTACAATCCATGTTGGATTTAGAGTTCCAAATTCATCTATCTATATAGGAGAGAACAGAGGGAAACCTAAATATAAAAACTGCTATGGTAGACGAACGCTTCAAAATAGAAGAACAAAATTTGGTGAGCAAAGTGGGATTTGTGTACTGATCATTACCACCTAGTATCAACTAGATTGGGTGAAAAAATATTTGCTGGTATTTTGGAAACTCGTAATTTCTTAGAAGCTTGGCAACCCATCTCAATTCAAGTGCTTTCCACAGTCTGTGCCTAGGGCTACTTTAAGAGGAAACAAACCATAGAGACAAAACTGAGAACTCCTTTATTTTGTCAAGTTTCAAAGAGCTACTACATACCATGTTGGATTTCGAGTTCCAAATTCATCTATCTATATAGGAGAGAACAGAGGGAAACCTAAATATAAAAACTGCTACTGTAGACGAAAGCTTCAAACTAGAAGTACAAAATTTCGTGAGCCAATGGGATTTGTGTACTGATCGTTACCACCAAGAATCATCAAATTTGGGTGAAAAAAATATTTGCTGGTATTTCGGAAACTCGTTATTTCTTAGAAGCTTGGCAACCCCTCTCAATGAAAGTGCTTTTCCACAGTCTGTGCCTAGGGCTACTTGAGGAGGAAACAAACCATAGAGACAAAACTGAGAACTCCTTTATTTTGTCAAGTTTCAAAGAGCTACTACAAACCATGTTGGATTTAGAGTTCCAAATTCATCTATCTATATAGGAGAGAACAGATGAACCTAAATATAAAAACTGCTACTGTAGACGAACGCTTCAACCTAGAAGAACAAAATTTGGTGAGCCAAGTGGGATTTGTGTACTGATCATTACCACCAAGTATCATCAAGATTGGGTGAAAAAATATTTGCTGGTATTTCGGAAACTCGTTATTTCTTAGAAGCTTGGCAACCCATCTCAATGAAAGTGCTTTCCACAGTCTGTGCCTAGGGCTACTTTAAGGGGAAACAAACCATAGAGACAAAACTGAGAACTCCTTTATTTTGTCAAGTTTCAAAGAGCTACTACAAACCATGTTGGATTTAGAGTTCCAAATTCATCTATCTATATATGAGAAAACAGAGTGAAACCTAAATATATAAACTGCTACTGTAGACGAACGCTTCAACCTAGAAGAACAAAATTTGGTGAGCCAAAAGGGATTTGTGTACTGATCATTACCACCAAGTATCATCAAGATTGGGTGAAAAAATATTTGCTGGTATTTCGGAAACTTGTTATTTCTTAGAAGCTTGGCAACCCCTCTCAATGAAAGTGCTTTTCCACAGTCTGGGCCTAGGGCTACTTGAAGAGGAAACAAACCATAGAGGCAAATCTGAGAACTCCTTTATTTTGTCAAGTTTCAAAGAGCTACTACAAACCATGTTGGATTTAGAGTTCCAAATTCATCTATCTATATACGAGAGAACAGAGTGAAACCTAATATAAAAACTGCTACTGTAGACGAAAGTTTCAAACTAGAAAAACAAAATTTCGTGAGCCAAGTGGGATTTGTGTACTGATCATTACCACCAAGAATCATCAAATTTGGGTGAAAAAATATTTGCTGGTATTTCGGAAACTCGTTATTTCTTAGAAGCTTGGCAACCCATCTCAATGAAAGTGCTTTCCACAGTCTGTGCCTAGGGCTACTTTAAGGGGAAACAAACCATAGAGACACAACTGGGAACTCCTTTATTTTGTCAAGTTTCAAAGAGCTACTACAAACCATGTTGGATTTAGAGTTCCAAATTCATCTATCTATATATGAGAAAACAGAGTGAAACCTAAATATATAAACTGCTACTGTAGACGAACGCTTCAACCTAGAAGAACAAAATTTGGTGACGAAAAAGGGATTTGTGCACTGATCATTACCACCAAGTATCATCAAGGTTGGGTGAAAAAATATTTGCTGGTATTTCGGAAACTCGTTATTTATTAGAAGC
Organism: Callospermophilus lateralis; assembly: GCF_048772815.1. Lineage (NCBI taxonomy): Eukaryota > Metazoa > Chordata > Mammalia > Rodentia > Sciuridae > Callospermophilus > Callospermophilus lateralis. The sequence continues at coordinate 59,533 of NW_027514887.1, forward strand.
TTGGCAACCCCTCTCAATGAAAGTGCTTTTCCACAGTCTGGGCCTAGGGCTACTTGAAGAGGAAACAAACCATGGAGGCAAATCTGAGAACACCTTTATTTTGTCATGTTTCAAAGAGCTACTACAAACCATGTTGGATTTAGAGTTCCAAATTCATCTATCTATATACGAGAGAACAGAGTGAAACCTAAATATAAAAACTGCTACTGTAGACGAAAGTTTCAAACTAGAAGAACAAAATTTCGTGAGCCAAGTGGGATTTGTGTACTGATCATTACCACCAAGAATCATCAAATTTGGGTGAAAAAATATTTGCTGGTATTTCGGAAACTCGTTATTTATTAGAAGCTTGGCAACCCCTCTCAATGAAAGTGCTTTTCCACAGTCTGGGCCTAGGGCTACTTGAAGAGGAAACAAACCATAGAGGCAAATCTGAGAACTCCTTTATTTTGTCAAGTTTCAAAGAGCTACTACAAACCATGTTGGATTTAGAGTTCCAAATTCATCTATCTATATACGAGAGAACAGAGTGAAACCTAAATATAGAAACTGCTACTGTAGACGAAAGTTTCAAACTAGAAGAACAAAATTTCGTGAGCCAAGTGGGATTTGTGTACTGATCATTACCACCAAGAATCATCAAATTTGGGTGAAAGAATATTTGCTGGTATTTCGGAAACTCGTTATTTCTTAGAAGCTTGCAACCCCTCTCAATGAATGTGCTTTTCCACAGTCTGTGCCTAGGGCTACTTGAAGAGGAAACAAACCATAGAGACAAAACTGAGAACTCCTTTATTTTGTCAAGTTTCAAAGAGCTACTACAAACCATGTTGGATTTAGAGTTTCAAATTCATCTTTCTATATAGGAGAGAACAGAGAGAAACCTAAATATAAAAACTGCTACTGTAGACTAACGCTTCAACCTAGAAGAACAAAATTTGGTGAGCCAAGTGGGATTTGTGTACTGATCATTAATACCAAGTATCATCAAGATTGGGTGAAAAAATCTTTGCTGGTATTTCGGAAACTCGTTATTTCTTAGAAGCTTGGCAACCCATCTCAATGAAAGTGCTTTCCACAGTCTGTGCCTAGGGCTACTTTAAGAGGAAACAAACCATAGAGACAAAACTGAGAACTTTTTTATTTTGTCAAGTTTCAAAGAGCTACTACAAACCATGTTGGATTTAGAGTTCCAAATTCATCTATCTAAATAGGAGAGAACATAGGGAGACCTAAATATAAAAACTGCTACTGTAGACGAAAGCTTCAAACTAGAAGAACAAAATTTGGTGAGCCAAGTGGGATTTGCGTACTGATCATTACCACCAAGAAAAATCAAATTTGGGTGAAAAAATATTTGCTGTTTTTTCGAAACTCGTTATTTCTTAGAAGCTTGGCAACCCCTCTCAATGAAAGTGCTTTACCACAGTCTGTGCCTAGGGCTACTTGAAGAGGATACAAACCATAGAGACAAAACTGAGAACTCCTTTATTTTGTCAAGTTTCAAAGAGCTACTACAAACCATGTTGGATTTAGAGTTCCAAATACATCTTTCTATATAGGAGAGAACAGAGGGAAACCTAAATATAAAAACTGCTACTGTAGACGAACGCTTCAACCTAGAAGAACAAAATTTGGTGAGCCAAGTGGGATTTGTGTACTGATAATTAGCTCCAAGTATCATCAAGATTGGGTGAAAAAATATTTGCTGGTATTTCGGAAACTCGTAATTTCTTAGAAGCTTGGCAACCCCTCTCAATGAAAGTGCATTTTCACACTCTGTGCCTAGGGCTACTTGAAGAGGAAACAAACCATAGAGACAAAACTGAGAACTCCTATATTTTGTCAAGTTTCAAACAGCTACTACAAACCATGTTGGATTTAGAGTTCCAAATTTATCTATCTATATAGGAGAGAACCGAGGGAAACTTAAATATAAAAACTGCTACTGTAGACGAATGCTTCAACCTAGAAGAACAAAATTTGGTAAGCCAAGTGGGATTTGTGCACTGATCATTACCACCAAGTATCATCAAGATTGGGTTAAAATATATTTGCTGGTATTTCGGAAACTCGTTATTTCTTAGAAGCTTGGCAACCCCTCTCAATGAAAGTGCTATTCCACAGTCTGTGCCTAGGGCTACTTTAAGAGGAAACAAACCATAGAGGCAAATCTGAGAACTCCTTTATTTTGTCAAGTTTCAAAGAGCTACTACAAACCATGTTGAATTTAGAGTTCCAAATTCATCTTTCTATGTAGGAGAGAACAGAGGGAAACCTAAATATAAAAACTGCTACTGTAGACGAACACTTCAAATTAGAAGAACAAAATTTGGTGAGCCAAGTGGGATTTGTGTACTGATCATTAGCACCAACTATCATCAAGATTGGGTGAAAAAATATTTGCTGGTATTTCGGAAACTCGTAATTTCTTAGAAGCTTGGCAACCCCTCTCAATGAAAGTGCTTTTCCACAGTCTGTGCCTAGGGCTACTTGAAGAGGAAACAAACCATAGAGACAAAACTGAGAACTCCTTTATTTTTTCAAGTTTCAAAGAGCTACTACAAACCATGTTGGATTTAGAGTTCCAAATACATCTTTCTATATAGGAGAGAACAGAGGGAAACCTAAATATAAAAACTGCTACTGTAGACGAACGCTTCAACCTAGAAGAACAAAATTTGGTAAGTCAAGTGGTATTTGTGTCCTGATCATTACCACCAAGTATCATCAAGATTGGGTTAAAATATATTTGCTGGTATTTCGGAAACTCGTTATTTCTTAGAAGCTTGGCAACCCCTCTCAATGAAAGTGCTATTCCACAGTCTGTGCCTAGGGCTACTTTAAGAGGAAACAAACCATAGAGGCAAATCTGAGAACTCCTTTATTTCGTCAAGTTTCAAAGAGCTACTACAAACCATGTTGGATTTAGAGTTCCAAATTCATCTTTCTATGTAGGTGAGAACAGAGGGAAACCTAAATATAAAAACTGCTACTGTAGACGAAAACTTCAAATTAGAAGAACAAAATTTGGTGAGCCAAGTGGGATTTGTGTACTGATCATTAGCACCAAGTATCATCAAGATTGGGTGAAAAAATATTTGCTGGTATTTTGGAAACTCGTAATTTCTTAGAAGCCTGGCAACACCTCTCAATGAAAGTGCTTTTCCACAGTCTGTGCCTAGGGCTTTTGAAGAGGAAACAAACCATAGAAACAAATCTTAGAACTCCTTTATTTTGTCAAGTTTCAAAGAGCTACTACAAACCATGTTGGATTTAGAGTTCCAAATTCATCTATCTATATAGGAGAGAACAGAGAGAAACCTAAATATAAAAACTGCTACTGTAGACGAATGCTTCAACCTAGAAGAACAAAATTTGGTGAGCCAAGTGGGATTTGTGTACTGATCATTACCACCAAGTATCAACAAGATTGTGTGAAAAAATATTTGCTGTTATTTCGGAAACTCGTTATTTCTTAGAAGCTTGGCAACCCATCTCAATGAAAGTGCTTTCCACAGTCTGTGCCTAGGGTTACTTGAAGAGGAAACAACCATAGAGACAAAACTGAGAACTCCTTTATTTTGTCAAGTTTCAAAGAGCTACTACAAACCATGTTGGATTTAGAGTTCCAAATTCATCTTTCTATCTAGGAGAGAACAGAGGGAAACCTAAATATAAAAACTGCTACTGTAGACGAACGCTTCAACCTAGAAGAACAAATTTGGTGAGCCAAGTGGGATTTGTGTACTGATCATTACCACCAAGTATCATCAAGATTGGGTGAAAAAATATTTGCTGGTATTTCGGAAACTCGTTATTTCTTAGAAGCTTGGTAACCCCTCTCAATTAATGTGCTTTTCCACAGTCTGTGCCTAGGGCTACTTGAAGAGGAAACAAACCATAGCGACAAAACTGAGAACTCCTTTATTTTGTCAAGTTTCAAAGAGCTACTACAAACCATGTTGGATTTAGAGTTCCAAATTCATCTTTCTATGTAGGAGAGAACAGAGTGAAACCTAAATATAAAAACTGCTACTGTAGACGAACGCTTCAACCTAGAAGAACAAATTTGGTGAGCCAAGTGGGATTTGTGTACTGATCATTCCCACCAAGTATCATCAAGATTGGGTGAAAAAATATTTGCTGGTATTTCGGAAACTCGTTATTTCTTAGAAGCTTGGTAACCCGTCTCAATTAAAGTGCTTTTCCACAGTCTGTGCCTAGGGCTACTTGAAGAGGAAACAAACCATAGCGACAAAACTGAGAACTCCTTTATTTTGTCAAGTTTCAAAGAGCTACTACAAACCATGTTGGATTTAGAGTTCCAAATTCATCTTTCTATGTAGGAGAGAACAGAGGGAAACCTAAATATAAAAACTGGTACTGTAGACGAACACTTCAACTTAGAAGAACAAAATTTGGTGAGCCAAGTGGGATTTGTGTACTGATCATTAGCACCAAGTATCATCAAGATTGGGTGAAAAAATATTTGCTGGTATTTCGGAAACTCGTAATTTCTTAGAAGCTTGGCAACACCTCTCAATGAAAGTGCTTTTCCACAGTCTGTGCCTAGGGCTTCTTGAAGAGGAAACAAACCATAGAGACAAAACTGAGAACTCCTTTATTTTGTCAAGTTTCAAAGAGCTACTACAAACCATGTTGGATTTAGAGTTCCAAATTCATCTACCTATATGGGAGAGAAGAGAGGGAAACCTAAATATAAAAACTGCTACTGTAGACGAACGCTTCAACCTAGAAAAACAAAATTTGGTGAGCCAAGTGGGATTTGTGTACTGATCATTACCACCAAGTATCATCAAGATTGGGTGAAAAAATATTTGCTGGTATTTCGGAAACTCGTTATTTCTTAAAGCTTGGCAACGCCTCTCAATGAAAGTGCTTTCCACAGTCTGTGCCTAGGGCTACTTGAAGAGGAAACAAACCATAGAGACAAAACTGAGAACTCCTTTATTTTGTCAAGTTTCAAAGAGCTACTACAAACCATGTTGGATTTAGAGTTCCAAATTCATCTATCTAAATACGAGAGAACAAAGGGAAACCTAAATATAAAAACTGCTACTGTAGACGAAAGCTTCAAACTAGAAGAACAAAATTTCGTGAGCCAAGTGGGATTTGTGTACTGATCATTACCACCAAGAATCATCAAATTTGGGTGAAAAAATATTTGCTGTTATTTCGAAACTAGTTATTTCTTAGAAGCTTGGCAACCCCTCTAAATGAAAGTCCTTTTCCACAGTCTGTGAATAGGGCTAATTGAAGAGGAAACAAACCATAGAGACAAAACTGAGAACTCCTTTATTTTGTCAGTTTCAAAGAGCTACGACAAACCATGTTGGATTTAGAGTACCAAATTCATCTATCTATATAGGAGAGAACCGAGGGAAACTTAAATATAAAAACTGCTACTGTAGACGAACACTTCAACCTAGAAGAACAAAATTTGGTAAGCCAAGTGGGATTTGTGTACTGATCATTAGCACCAAGTATCATCAAGATTGGGTGAAAAAATATTTGCTGGTATTTCGGAAACTCGTAATTTCTTAGAAGCTTGGCAACCCCTCTCAAGGAAAGTGCTATTCCACAGTCTGTGCCTAGGGCTACTTTAAGAGGAAACAAACCATAGAGACAAATCTGAGACCTCATTTATTTTGTCAAGTTTCAAAGAGCTACTACAAACCATTTTGGATTTAGAGTTCCAAATTCATCTATCTATATAGGAGAGAACAGAGAGAAACCTAAATATAAAAACTGCTAATGTAGACGAATGCTTCAACCTAGAAGAACAAAATTTGTTGAGCCAAGTGGGATTTGTGTACTGATCATTACCACCAAGTATCAACAAGATTGTGTGAAAAAATATTTGCTGGTATTTCGAAACTCGTTATTTCTTAGAAGCTTGGCAACCCCTCTCAATGAAAGCGCTTTTCCAAAGTCTGTGCCTAGGGCTACTTGAAGAGGAAACAAACCATAAGAAAAATCTGAGAACTCCTTTATTTTGTCAAGTTTCAAAGAGCTACTACAAACCATGTTGGATTTAGAGTTCCAAATTCATCTATCTATATAGGAGAGAACCGAGGGAAACTTAAATATAAAAACTGCTACTGTAGACGAACGCTTCAACCTAGAAGAACAAAATTTCGTGAGCCAAGTGGGATTTGTGTACTGATCATTACCACCAAGTATCAACAAGATTGGGTGAAAAAATATTTGCTGGTATTTCGGAAACTCGTTATTTCTTAGAAACTTGGGAACCCCTCTAAATTAAAGTGCTTTTCCACAGTCTGTGCCTAGGGCTACTTGAAGAGGAAACAAACCATAGTGACAAAACTGAGAACTCCTTTATGTTGTCAAGTTTCAAAGAGCTACTACAAACCATGTTGGATTTCGATATCCAAATTCATCTATCTATATAGGAGAGAACAGAGGGGAAACCTAAATATAAAAACTGCTACTGTAGACGAACGCTTCAACTTAGAAGAACAAAATTTGGTGAGCCAAGTGGGATTTGTGTACTGATCATTAGCACCAAGTATCATCAAGATTGGGTGAAAAAATATTTGCTGGTATTTCGGAAACTCGTAATTTCTTAGAAGCTTGGCAACACCTCTCAATGAAAGTGCTTTTCCACAGTCTGTGCCTAGGGCTACTTGAAGAGGACACAAACCATAGAGACAAAACTGAGAACTCCTTTATTTTGTCAAGTTTCAAAGAGCTACTACAAACCATGTTGGATTTCGAGTTCCAAATTCATCTATCTATATGGGAGAGAACAGAGGGAAACCTAAATATAAAAACTGCTACTGTAGACGAACGCTTCATCCTAGAAGAACAAAATTTGGTGAGCCAAGTGGGATTTGTGTACTGATCATTACCACCAAGTATCATCAAGATTGGGTGAAAAAATATTTGCTGGTATTTCGGAAACTCGTTATTTCTTAGAAGCTTGGCAACCCCTCTCAATGAAAATGCTTTCCACAGTCTGTGCCTAGGGCTACTTGAAGAGGAAACAAACCATAGAGACAAAACTGAGAACTCCTTTATTTTGTCAAGTTTCAAAGAGCTACTACAAACCATGTTGGATTTAGAGTTCCAAATTCGTCTATCTAAATACGAGAGAACAAAGGGAAACCTAAATATAAAAACTGCTACTGTAGACGAAAGCTTCAAACTAGAAGAACAAAATTTGTTGAGCCAAGTGGGATTTGTGTACTGATCATTACCACCAAGAATCATCAAATTTGGGTGAAAAAATATTTGCTGTTATATCGAAACTCGTTATTTCTTAGAAGCTTGGCAACCCCTCTCAATGAAAGTGCTTTTCCACAGTCTGTGCGTAGGGCTACTTGAAGAGGAAACAAACCATAGAGACAAAACTGAGAACTCCTTTATTTTGTCAAGTTTCAAAGAGCTACTACAAACCATGTTGGATTTAGAGTTCCAAATTCATCTATCTATATAGGAGAGAACAAAGGGAAACCTAAATATAAAAACTGCTACTGTAGACGAACGCTTCAACCTAGAAGAACAAAATTTGGTGAGCCAAGTGGGATTTGTGTACTGATCATTACCACCAAGTATCAACAAGATTGTGTGAAAAAATATTTGCTGGAATTTCGGAAACTCGTTATTTCTTAGAAGCTTGGCAACCCATCTCAATGAAAGTGCTTTCCACAGTCTGTGCCTAGGGCTACTTAAAGAGGAAACAAACCATAGAGAAAAATCGGAGAACTCCTTTATTTTGTCAAGTTTCAAAGAGCTACTACAAACCATGTTGGATTTAGAGTTCCAAATTCAACTATCTATATAGGAGAGAACCGAGGGAAACTTAAATATAAAAACTGCTACTGTAGACGAACGCTTCAACCTAGAAGAACAAAATTTCGTGAGCCAAGTGGGATTTGTGTACTGATCATTACCACCAAGAATCATCAAATTTGGGTGAAAAAATATTTGCTGGTATTTCGAAACTCGTTATTTCTTAGAAGCTTGGCAACCCCTCTCAATGAAAGTGCTTTCCCACAGTCTGTGCCTAGGGCTACTTGAAGAGGAAACAAACCATGGAGACAAATATGAGACCTCCTTTATTTTGTCAAGTTTCAAAGAGCTACTACAAACCATGTTGGATTTAGAGTTCCAAATTCATCTATCTATATAGGAGAGAACAGAGAGAAACCTAAATATAAAAACTGCTACTGTAGCGAACGCTTCAACCTAGAAGAACAAAATTTGGTGAGTCAAGTGGGATTTGTGTACTGATCATTACCACCAAGTATCATCAAGATTGGGTGAAAAAATATTTGCTGGTATTTCGGAAACTCGTTATTTCTTAGAATCTTGGCAACCCCTCTCAATGAAAGTGCTTTCCACAGTCTGTGCCTAGGGCTACTTGAAGAGGAAACAAACCATAGAGACAAAACTGAGAACTCCTTTATTTTGTCAAGTTTCAAAGAGCTACTACAAACCATGTTGGATTTAGAGTTCCAAATTCATCTATCTATATACGAGAGAACAAAGGGAAACCTAAATATAAAAACTGCTACTGTAGACGAAAGCTTCAAACTAGAAGAACAAAATTTCGTGAGCCAAGTGGGATTTGTGTACTGATCATTACCACCAAGGATCATCAAATTTGGGTGAAAAAATATTTGCTGTTATTTCGAAACTCGTTATTTCTTAGAAGCTTGGCAACCCCTCTCAATGAAAGCGCTTTTCCAAAGTCTGTGCCTAGGGCTACTTGAAGAGGAAACAAAGCATAGAGAAAAATCTGAGAACTCCTTTATTTTGTCAAGTTTCAAAGTGCTAATACAAACCATGTTGGATTTAGAGTTCCAAATTCATCTATCTATATAGGAGAGAACCGAGGGAAACTTAAATATAAAAACTGCTACTGTAGACGAAGCTTCAACCTAGAAGAACAAAATTTCGTGAGCCAAGTGGGATTTGTGTACTGATCATTACCACCAAGAATCATCAAATTTGGGTGAAAAAAATATTTGCTGGTATTTCGAAACTCTTTATTTCTTAGAAGCTTGGCAACCCCTCTCAATGAAAGTGCTTTTCCAAAGTCTGTGCTTACGGCTACTTGAAGAGGAAACAAACCATAGAGACAAATCTGAGACCTCCTTTATTTTGTCAAGTTTCAAAGACCTACTACAAACCATGTTGGATTTAGAGTTCCAAATTCATCTATCTATATAGGAGAGAACAGAGAGAAACCTAAATATAAAAACTGCTACTGTAGCGAACGCTTCAACCTAGAAGAACAAAATTTGGTGAGCCAAGTGGGATTTGTGTACTGATCATTAGCAAAAAGTATCATCAAGATTGGGTGAAAAATATTTGCTGGTATTTCGGAAACTCGTTATTTCTTAGAAGCTTGGGAACCCCTCTCAATTAAAGTGCTTTTTCACAGTCTGTGCCTAGGGCTACTTGAAGAGGAAACAAACCATAGCGACAAAACTGAGAACTCCTTTATTTTGTCAAGTTTCAAAGAGCTACTACAAACCATGTTGGATTTATAGTTCCAAATTCATCTTTCTATATAGGAGAGAACAGAGGGAAACCTAAATATAAAAACTGCTACTGTAGACGAACGCTTCAACTTAGAAGAACAAAATTTGGTGAGCCAAGTGGGATTTGTGTACTGATCATTAGCACCAAGTATCATCCAGATTGGGTGAAAAAATATTTGCTGGTATTTCGGAAACTCGTAATTTCTTAGAAGCTTGGCAACACCTCTCAATGAAAGTGCTTTTCCTCAGTCTGTGCCTAGGGCTACTTGATGAGGAAACAAACCATAGAGACAAAACTGAGAAATCCTTTATTTTGTCAAGTTTCAAAGAGCTACTAAAACCATGTTGGATTTAGAGTTCCAAATTCGTCTATCTAAATACGAGAGAACAAAGGGAAACCTAAATATAAAAACTGCTACTGTACACGAAAGCTTCAAACTAGAAGAACAAAATTTCGTGAGCCAAGTGGGATTTGTGTACTGATCATTACCACCAAGAATCATCAAATTTGGGTGAAAAAATATTTGCTGTTATTTCGAAACTCGTTATTTCTTAGAAGCTTGGCAACCCCTCTCAATGAAAGTGCTTTTCCACAGTCTGTGCCTAGGGCTACTTGAAGAAGAAACAAACCATAGAGACAAAACTGAGAACTCCTTTATTTTGTCAGATTCAAAGAGCTACTACAAACCATGTTGGATTTAGAGTTCCAAATTCATCTATCTATATAGGAGAGAACAGAGAGAAACCTAAATATAAAAACTGCTACTGTAGACGAACGCTTCAAGCTAGAAGAACAAAATTTGGTGAGCCAAGTGGGATTTGTGTACTGATCATTACCACCAAGTATCAACAAGATTGTGTGAAAAAATATTTGCTGGTATTTCGGAAACTCGTTATTTCTTAGAAGCTTGGCAACCCATCTCAATGAAAGTGCTTTTCCAAAGTCTGTGCCTAGGGCTACATGAAGAGGAAACAAACCATAGAGACAAATCTGAGACCTCCTTTATTTTGTCAAGTTCCAAAGAGCTACTACAAACCATGTTGGATTTAGAGTTCCAAATTCATCTATCTGTATAGGAGAGAACAGAGGGAAACCTAAATATAAAAACTGCTACTGGACACGAACGCTTCAACCTAGAAGAACTAAATTTGGTGAGCCAAGTGGGATATGTGTACTGATCATTAGCAACAAGTATCAACAAGATTGGGTGAAAAAATATTTGCTGGTATTTCGGAAACTCGTTATTTCTTAGAAGCTTGGCAACTCCTCTCAATGAAAGTGCTTTTCCACAGTCTGTGCCTAGGGCTACTTGAAGAGGAAACAAACCATAGAGGCAAATCTGAGAACTCCTTTATTTTGTCAAGTTTCAAAGAGCTACTACAAACCATGTTGGATTTAGAGTTCCAAATTCATCTATCTATATAGGAGAGAACCGAGGGAAACTTAAATATAAAAACTGCTACTGTAGACGAACGCTTCAACCTAGAAGAACAAAATTTGGTAAGCCAAGTGGGATTTGTGTACTGATCATTACCACCAAGTATCATCAAGATTGGGTGAAAAAATATTTGCTGGTATTTCGGAAACTCGTTATTACTTAGAAGCTTGGCAACCCCTCTCAATGAAAGTGCTATTCCACAGTCTGTGCCTAGGGCTACTTTAAGAGGAAACAAACCATAGAGGCAAATCTGAGAATTCCCTTATTTTGTCAAGTTTCAAAGAGCTACTACAAACCATGTTGGATTTAGAGTTCCAAATTCATCTATCTATATCTGAGAGAACAAAGGGAAACCTAAATATAAAAACTGCTACTGTAGACGAAAGCTTCAAACTAGAAGAACAAAATTTCGTGATCCAAGTGGGATTTGGGTACTGATCATTACCACCAAGAATCATCAAATTTGGGTGAAAAAATATTTGCTGGTATTTCAAAATTCGTTATTTCTTAGAAGCTTGGCAACCCCTCTCAATTAAAGTGCTTTTCCACAGTCTGTGCCTAGGGCTACTTGAAAAGGAAACAAACCATAGAGACAAATCTGAGACCTTCTTTATTTTGTCAAGTTTCAAAGAGCTACTACAAACCCTGTTGGATTTAGAGTTCCAAATTCATCTATCTATATAGGAGAGAACAGAGAGAAACCTAAATATAAAAACTGCTACTGTAGACGAATGCTTCAAGCTAGAAGAACAAAATTTGGTGAGCCAAGTGGGATTTGTGTACTGATCATTACCACCAAGTATCAACAAGATTGTGTGAAAAAATATTTGCTGGCATTTCGTAAACTCGTTATTTCTTAGAAGCTTGGCAACCCATCTCAATGAAAGTGCTTTCCACAGTCTGTGCCTAGGGCTACTTGAAGAGGAAACAAACCATAGAGACAAAACTGAGAACTCCTTTATTTTGTCAAGTTCCAAAAAGCTACTACAAACCACGTTGGATTTAGAGTTCCAAATTCATCTTTCTATATAGGAGAGAACAGAGGGAAACCTAAATATAAAAACTGCTACTGTAGACGAACGCTTCAACCAAGAAGAACAAAATTTGGTGAGCCAAGTGGGATTTGTGTACTGATCATTAGCTCCAAGTATCATCAAGATTGGGTGAAAAAATATTTGCTGGTATTTCGGAAACTCGTTATTACTTAGAAGCTTGGCAACCCCTCTCAATGAAAGTGCTATTCCACAGTCTGTGCCTAGGGCTACTTTAAGAGGAAACGAACCATAGAGGCAAATCTGAGAATTCCTTTATTTTTTCAAGTTTCAAAGAGCTACTACAAACCATGTTGGATTTAGAGTTCCAAATTCATCTATCTATATATGAGAGAACAAAGGGAAACCTAAATATAAAAACTGCTACTGTAGACGAAAGCTTCAAACTAGAAGAACAAAATTTCGTGAGCCAAGTGGGATTTGTGTACTGATCATTACCACCAAGAATCATCAAATTTGGGTGAAAAAATATTTGCTGGTATTTCAAAACTCGTTATTTCTTAGAAGCTTGGCAACCCATCTCAATTAAAGTGCTTTTCCACAGTCTGTGCCTAGGGCTACTTGAAAAGGAAACAAACCATAGAGACAAATCTGAGACCTTCTTTATTTTGTCAAGTTTCAAAGAGCTACTACAAACCCTGTTGGATTTAGAGTTCCAAATTCATCTATCTATATAGGAGAGAACAGAGAGAAACCTAAATATAAAAACTGCTACTGTAGACGAACGCTTCAACCTAGAAGAACAAAATTTGGTGAGCCAAGTGTGATTTGTGTACTGATCATTACCACCAAGTATCAACAAGATTGTGTGAAAAAATATTTGCTGGTATTTCGGAAACTCGTTATTTCTTCGAAGCTTGGCAACCCATCTCAATGAAAGTGCTTTCCACAGTCTGTGCCTAGGGCTACTTGAAGAGGAAACAAACCATAGAGACAAAACTGAGAACTCCTTTATTTTGTCAAGTTCCAAAGAGCTACTACAAACCATGTTGGATTTAGAGTTCCAAATTCATCTTTCTATATAGGAGAGAACAGAGGGAAACCTAAATATAAAAACTGCTACTGTAGACGAACGCTTCAACCAAGAAGAACAAAATTTGGTGAGCCAAGTGGGATTTGTGTACTGATCATTAGCTCCAAGTATCATCAAGATTGGGTGAAAAAATATTTGCTGTTATTTCGGAAACTCGTTATTTCTTAGAAGCTTGGCAACCCATCTCAATGAAAGTGCTTTCCACAGTCTGTGCCTAGGGCTACTTGAAGAGGAAACAACCATAGAGACAAAACTGAGAACTCCTTTATTTTGTCAAGTTTCAAAGAGCTACTACAAACCATGTTGGATTTAGAGTTCCAAATTCATCTTTCTATCTAGGAGAGAACAGAGTGAAACCTAAATATAAAAACTGCTACTGTAGACGAACGCTTCAACCAAGAAGAACAAAATTTGGTGAGCCAAGTGGGATTTGTGTACTGATCATTAGCGCCAAGTACCATCAAGATTGGGTGAAAAAATATTTGCTGGTATTTCGGAAACTCGTTATTTCTTAGAAGCTTGGCAACCCCTCTCAATGAAAGTGCTTTTCCAAAGTCTGTGCCTAGGGCTACTTGAAGAGGAAACAAACCATAGAGACAAATCTGACACCTCCTTTATTTTGTCAAGTTTCAAAGAGCTACTACAAACCATGTTGTATTTAGAGTTCCAAATTCATCTATCTATATAGGAGAGAACAGAGAGAAACCTAAGTATAAAAACTGCTACTGTAGACGAACGCTTCAACCTAGAAGAACAAAATTTGGTGAGCCAAGTGGGTTTTGTGTACTGATCATTATCACCAAGTATCAACAAATTTGTGTGAAAAAATATTTGCTGGTATTTCGGAAACTCGTTATTTCTTAGAAGCTTGGCAACCCATCTCAATGAAAGTGCTTTCCACAGTCTGTGCCTAGGGCTACTTGAAGAGGAAACAAACCATAGAGAAAAATCGGAGAACTCCTTTATTTTGTCAAGTTTCAAAGAGCTACTACAAACCATGTTGGATTTAGAGTTCCAAATTCATCTATCTATATAGGTGAGAACCGAGGGAAACTTAAATATAAAAACTGCTACTGTAGACGAACGCATCAACCTAGAAGAACAAAATTTCGTGAGCCAAGTGGGATTTGTGTACTGATCATTACCACCAAGAATCATCAAATTTGGGTGAAAAAATATTTGCTGGTATTTCGAAACTCGTTATTTCTTAGAAGCTTGGCAACCCCTCTCAATGAAAGTGCTTTCCCACAGTCTGTGCCTACGGCTACTTGAAGAGGAAACAAACCATAGAGAAAAATCTGAGACCTCCTTTATTTTGTCAAGTTTCAAAGAGCTACTACAAACCATGTTGGATTTAGAGTTCCAAATTCATCTATCTATATAGGAGAGAACAGAGAGAAACCTAAATATAAAAACTGCTACTGTAGCGAACGCTTCAACCTAGAAGAACAAAATTTGGTGAGCCAAGTGGAATTTGTATACTGATCATTACCACCAAGTATCAACAAGATTGTGTGAAATAATATTTGCTGGTATTTCGGAAACTCGTTTTTTCTTAGAAGCTTGGCAACCAATCTCAATGAAAGTGCTTTCCACAGTCTGTGCCTAGGGCTACTTGAAGAGGAAACAAACCATAGAGACAAAACTGAGAACTCCTTTATTTTGTCAAGTTTCAAAGAGCTACTACAAACCATGTTGGATTTAGAGTTCCAAATTCATCTATCTGTATAGGAGAGAACAGAGGAAAACCTAAATATAAAAACTGCTACTGTACACGAACGCTTCAACCTAGAAGAACTAAATTTGGTGAGCCAAGTGGGATATGTGTACTGATCATTAGCAAAAAGTATCATCAAGATTGGGTGAAAAATATTTGCTGGTATTTCGGAAACTCGTTATTTCTTAGAAGCTTGGCAACCCATCTCAATTAAAGTGCTTTTTCACAGTCTGTGCCTAGGGCTACTTGAAGAGGAAACAAACCATAGCGACAAAACTGAGAACTCCTTTATTTTGTCAAGTTTCAAAGAGCTACTACAAACCATGTTGGATTTATAGTTCCAAATTCATCTTTCTATATAGGAGAGAACAGAGGGAAACCTAAATATAAAAACTGCTACTGTAGACGAACGCTTCAACTTAGAAGAACAAAATTTGGTGAGCCAAGTGGGATTTGTGTACTGATCATTAGCACCAAGTATCATCCAGATTGGGTGAAAAAATATTTGCTGGTATTTCGGAAACTCGTAATTTCTTAGAAGCTTGGCAACACCTCTCAATGAAAGTGCTTTTCCTCAGTCTGTGCCTAGGGCTACTTGATGAGGAAACAAACCATAGAGACAAAACTGAGAAATCCTTTATTTTGTCAAGTTTCAAAGAGCTACTAAAACCATGTTGGATTTAGAGTTCCAAATTCGTCTATCTAAATACGAGAGAACAAAGGGAAACCTAAATATAAAAACTGCTACTGTACACGAAAGCTTCAAACTAGAAGAACAAAATTTCGTGAGCCAAGTGGGATTTGTGTACTGATCATTACCACCAAGAATCATCAAATTTGGGTGAAAAAATATTTGCTGTTATTTCGAAACTCGTTATTTCTTAGAAGCTTGGCAACCCCTCTCAATGAAAGTGCTTTTCCACAGTCTGTGCCTAGGGCTACTTGAAGAAGAAACAAACCATAGAGACAAAACTGAGAACTCCTTTATTTTGTCAGATTCAAAGAGCTACTACAAACCATGTTGGATTTAGAGTTCCAAATTCATCTATCTATATAGGAGAGAACAGAGGGAAACCTAAATATATAAACTGCTACTGTAGACGAACGCTTCAACCTAGAAGAACAAAATTTGGTGAGCCAAGTGGGATTTGTGTACTGATCATTACCACCAAGTATCATTAAGATTGGGTGAAAAAATATTTGCTGGTATTTCGGAAACTCGTTATTACTTAGAAGCTTGGCAACCCCTCTCAATGAAAGTGCTATTCCACAGTCTGTGCCTAGGGCTACTTTAAGAGGAAACAAACCATAAAGGCAAATCTGAGAATTCCTTTATTTTGTCAAGATTCAAAGAGCTACTACAAACCATGTTGGATTTAGAGTTCCAAATTCATCTATCTGTATAGGAGAGAACAGAGGGAAACCTAAATATAAAAACTGCTACTGTACACGAACGCTTCAACCTAGAAGAACTAAATTTGGTGAGCCAAGTGGGATATGTGTACTGATCATTAGCAACAAGTATCAACAAGATTGGGTGAAAAAATATTTGCTGGTATTTCGGAAACTCGTTATTTCTTAGAAGCTTGGCAACTCCTCTCAATGAAAGTGCTTTTCCACAGTCTGTGCCTAGGGCTACTTGAAGAGGAAACAAACCATAGAGGCAAATCTGAGAACTCCTTTATTTTGTCAAGTTTCAAAGAGCTACTACAAACCATGTTGGATTTAGAGTTCCAAATTCATCTATCTATATAGGAGAGAACCGAGGGAAACTTAAATATAAAAACTGCTACTGTAGACGAACGCTTCAACCTAGAAGAACAAAATTTGGTAAGCCAAGTGGGATTTGTGTACTGATCATTACCACCAAGTATCATCAAGATTGGGTGAAAAAATATTTGCTGGTATTTCGGAAACTCGTTATTACTTAGAAGCTTGGCAACCCCTCTCAATGAAAGTGCTATTCCACAGTCTGTGCCTAGGGCTACTTTAAGAGGAAACAAACCATAGAGGCAAATCTGAGAATTCCTTTATTTTGTCAAGTTTCAAAGAGCTACTACAAACCATGTTGGATTTAGAGTTCCAAATTCATCTATCTATATCTGAGAGAACAAAGGGAAACCTAAATATAAAAACTGCTACTGTAGACGAAAGCTTCAAACTAGAAGAACAAAATTTCGTGATCCAAGTGGGATTTGTGTACTGATCATTACCACCAAGAATCATCAAATTTGGGTGAAAAAATATTTGCTGGTATTTCAAAATTCGTTATTTCTTAGAAGCTTGGCAACCCCTCTCAATTAAAGTGCTTTTCCACAGTCTGTGCCTAGGGCTACTTGAAAAGGAAACAAACCATAGAGACAAATCTGAGACCTTCTTTATTTTGTCAAGTTTCAAAGAGCTACTACAAACCCTGTTGGATTTAGAGTTCCAAATTCATCTATCTATATAGGAGACAACAGAGAGAAACCTAAATATAAAAACTGCTACTGTAGACGAATGCTTCAAGCTAGAAGAACAAAATTTGGTGAGCCAAGTGGGATTTGTGTACTGATCATTACCACCAAGTATCAACAAGATTGTGTGAAAAAATATTTGCTGGTATTTCGTAAACTCGTTATTTCTTAGAAGCTTGGCAACCCATCTCAATGAAAGTGCTTTCCACAGTCTGTGCCTAGGGCTACTTGAAGAGGAAACAAACCATAGAGACAAAACTGAGAACTCCTTTATTTTGTCAAGTTCCAAAGAGCTACTACAAACCATGTTGGATTTAGAGTTCCAAATTCATCTTTCTATATAGGAGAGAACAGAGGGAAACCTAAATATAAAAACTGCTACTGTAGACGAACGCTTCAACCAAGAAGAACAAAATTTGGTGAGCCAAGTGGGATTTGTGTACTGATCATTAGCTCCAAGTATCATCAAGATTGGGTGAAAAAATATTTGCTGGTATTTCGGAAACTCGTTATTACTTAGAAGCTTGGCAACCCCTCTCAATGAAAGTGCTATTCCACAGTCTGTGCCTAGGGCTACTTTAAGAGGAAACGAACCATAAAGAAAAATCTGAGAATTCCTTTATTTTTTCAAGTTTCAAAGAGCTACTACAAACCATGTTGGATTTAGAGTTCCAAATTCATCTATCTATATATGAGAGAACAAAGGGAAACCTAAATATAAAAACTGCTACTGTAGACGAAAGCTTCAAACTAGAAGAACAAAATTTCGTGAGCCAAGTGGGATTTGTGTACTGATCATTACCACCAAGAATCATCAAATTTGGGTGAAAAAATATTTGCTGGTATTTCAAAACTCGTTATTTCTTAGAAGCTTGGCAACCCATCTCAATTAAAGTGCTTTTCCACAGTCTGTGCCTAGGGCTACTTGAAAAGGAAACAAACCATAGAGACAAATCTGAGACCTTCTTTATTTTGTCAAGTTTCAAAGAGCTACTACAAACCCTGTTGGATTTAGAGTTCCAAATTCATCTATCTATATAGGAGAGAACAGAGAGAAACCTAAATATAAAAACTGCTACTGTAGACGAACGCTTCAACCTAGAAGAACAAAATTTGGTGAGCCAAGTGTGATTTGTGTACTGATCATTACCACCAAGTATCAACAAGATTGTGTGAAAAAATATTTGCTGGTATTTCGGAAACTCGTTATTTCTTAGAAGCTTGGCAACCCATCTCAATGAAAGTGCTTTCCACAGTCTGTGCCTAGGGCTACTTGAAGAGGAAACAAACCATAGAGACAAAACTGAGAACTCCTTTATTTTGTCAAGTTCCAAAGAGCTACTACAAACCATGTTGGATTTAGAGTTCCAAATTCATCTTTCTATATAGGAGAGAACAGAGGGAAACCTAAATATAAAAACTGCTACTGTAGACGAACGCTTCAACCAAGAAGAACAAAATTTGGTGAGCCAAGTGGGATTTGTGTACTGATCATTAGCTCCAAGTATCATCAAGATTGGGTGAAAAAATATTTGCTGTTATTTCGGAAACTCGTTATTTCTTAGAAGCTTGGCAACCCATCTCAATGAAAGTGCTTTCCACAGTCTGTGCCTAGGGCTACTTGAAGAGGAAACAACCATAGAGACAAAACTGAGAACTCCTTTATTTTGTCAAGTTTCAAAGAGCTACTACAAACCATGTTGGATTTAGAGTTCCAAATTCATCTTTCTATCTAGGAGAGAACAGAGTGAAACCTAAATATAAAAACTGCTACTGTAGACGAACGCTTCAACCAAGAAGAACAAAATTTGGTGAGCCAAGTGGGATTTGTGTACTGATCATTAGCTCCAAGTACCATCAAGATTGGGTGAAAAAATATTTGCTGGTATTTCGGAAACTCGTTATTTCTTAGAAGCTTGGCAACCCCTCTCAATGAAAGTGCTTTTCCAAAGTCTGTGCCTAGGGCTACTTGAAGAGGAAACAAACCATAGAGACAAATCTGAGACCTCCTTTATTTTGTCAAGTTTCAAAGAGCTACTACAAACCATGTTGTATTTAGAGTTCCAAATTCATCTATCTATATAGGAGAGAACAGAGAGAAACCTAAGTATAAAAACTGCTACTGTAGACGAACGCTTCAACCTAGAAGAACAAAATTTGGTGAGCCAAGTGGGATTTGTGTACTGATCATTATCACCAAGTATCAACAAATTTGTGTGAAAAAATATTTGCTGGTATTTCGGAAACTCGTTATTTCTTAGAAGCTTGGCAACCCATCTCAATGAAAGTGCTTTCCACAGTCTGTGCCTAGGGCTACTTGAAGAGGAAACAAACCATAGAGAAAAATCGGAGAACTCCTTTATTTTGTCAAGTTTCAAAGAGCTACTACAAACCATGTTGGATTTAGAGTTCCAAATTCATCTATCTATATAGGAGAGAACCGAGGGAAACTTAAATATAAAAACTGCTACTGTAGACGAACGCTTCAACCTAGAAGAACAAAATTTCGTGAGCCAAGTGGGATTTGTGTACTGATCATTACCACCAAGAATCATCAAATTTGGGTGAAAAAATATTTGCTGGTATTTCGAAACTCGTTATTTCTTAGAAGCTTGGCAACCCCTCTCAATGAAAGTGCTTTCCCACAGTCTGTGCCTACGGCTACTTGAAGAGGAAACAAACCATAGAGAAAAATCTGAGACCTCCTTTATTTTGTCAAGTTTCAAAGAGCTACTACAAACCATGTTGGATTTAGAGTTCCAAATTCATCTATCTATATAGGAGAGAACAGAGAGAAACCTAAATATAAAAACTGCTACTGTAGCGAACGCTTCAACCTAGAAGAACAAAATTTGGTGAGCCAAGTGGAATTTGTATACTGATCATTACCACCAAGTATCAACAAGATTGTGTGAAATAATATTTGCTGGTATTTCGGAAACTCGTTTTTTCTTAGAAGCTTGGCAACCAATCTCAATGAAAGTGCTTTCCACAGTCTGTGCCTAGGGCTACTTGAAGAGGAAACAAACCATAGAGACAAAACTGAGAACTCCTTTATTTTGTCAAGTTTCAAAGAGCTACTACAAACCATGTTGGATTTAGAGTTCCAAATTCATCTATCTGTATAGGAGAGAACAGAGGAAAACCTAAATATAAAAACTGCTACTGTACACGAACGCTTCAACCTAGAAGAACTAAATTTGGTGAGCCAAGTGGGATATGTGTACTGATCATTAGCAAAAAGTATCATCAAGATTGGGTGAAAAATATTTGCTGGTATTTCAGAAACTCGTTATTTCTTAGAAGCTTGGCAACCCCTCTCAATGAAAGTGCTTTTCCACAGTCTGTGCCTAGGACTACTTGAAGAGGAAACAAACCATAGAGGCAAATCTGAGAACTCCTTTATTTTGTCAAGTTTCAAAGAGCTACTACAAACCATGTTGTATTTAGAGTTCCAAATTCATCTATCTATATAGGAGAGAACCGAGGGAAACTTAAATATAAAAACTGCTACTGTAGACGAACGCTTCAACCTAGAAGAACAAAATTTGGTAAGCCAAGTGGGATTTGTGTACCGATCATTACCACCAAATATCATCAAGATTGGGTGAAAAAATATTTGCTGGTATTTCGGAAACTCGTTATTTCTTAGAAGCTTGGCAACCCCTCTCAATGAAAGTGCTTTTCCACAGTCTGTGCCTAGGGCTACTTGAAAAGGAAACAAACCATAGAGACAAATCTGAGACCTTCTTTATTTTGTCAAGTTTCAAAGAGCTACTACAAACCCTGTTGGATTTAGAGTTCCAAATTCATCTATCTATATAGGAGAGAACAGAGAGAAACCTAAATATAAAAACTGCTACTGTAGACGAACGCTTCAACCTAGAAGAACAAAATTTGGTGAGCCAAGTGGGATTTGTGTACTGATCATTACCACCAAGTATCAACAAGATTGTGTGAAAAAAATATTTGCTGGTATTTCGGAAACTCGTTATTTCTTAGAAGCTTGGCAACCCATCTCAATGAAAGTGCTTTTCCAAAGTCTGTGCCTAGGGCTACTTGAAGAGGAAACAAACCATAGAGACAAATCTGAGACCTCCTTTATTTTGTCAAGTTCCAAAGAGCTACTACAAACCATGTTGGATTTAGAGTTCCAAATTCATCTTTCTATCTAGGAGAGAACAGAGGGAAACCTAAATATAAAAACTGTTACTGTAGACGAACGCTTCAACCAAGAAGAACAAAATTTGGTGAGCCAAGTGGGATTTGTGTACTGATCATTAGCTCCAAGTATCATCAAGATTGGGTGAAAAAATATTTGCTGGTATTTCGGAAACTCGTTATTTCTTAGAAGCTTGGCAACCCCTCTCAATGAAAGTGCTTTTCCAAAGTCTGTGCCTAGGGCTACTTGAAGAGGAAACAAACCATAGAGACAAATCTGAGACCTCCTTTATTTTGTCAAGTTTCAAAGAGCTACTACAAACCATGTTGGATTTAGAGTTCCAAATTCATCTATCTATATAGGAGAGAACAGAGGGAAACCTAAATATATAAACGGCTACTGTAGACGAACGCTTCAACCTAGAAGAACAAAATTTGGTGAGCCAAGTGGGATTTGTGTACTGATCATTACCACCAAGTATCATCAAGATTGGGTGAAAAAATATTTGCTGGTATTTCGGAAACTCGTTATTACTTAGAAGCTTGGCAACCCCTCTCAATGAAAGTGCTATTCCACAGTCTGTGCCTAGGGCTACTTTAAGAGGAAACAAACCATAGAGGCAAATCTGAGAATTCCTTTATTTTTTCAAGTTTCAAAGAGCTACCACAAACCATGTTGGATTTAGAGTTCCAAATTCATCTATCTATATATGAGAGAACAAAGGGAAACCTAAATATAAAAACTGCTACTGTAGACGAAAGCTTCAAACTAGAAGAACAAAATTTCGTGAGCCAAGTGGGATTTGTGTACTGATTATTACCACCAAGAATCATCAAATTTGGGTGAAAAAATATTTGCTGGTATTTCAAAACTTGTTATTTCTTAGAAGCTTGGCAACCCCTCTCAATTAAAGTGCTTTTCCACAGTCTGTGCCTAGGGCTACTTGAAAAGGAAACAAACCATAGAGACAAATCTGAGACCTTCTTTATTTTGTCAAGTTTCAAAGAGCTACTACAAACCCTGTTGGATTTAGAGTTCCAAATTCATCTATCTATATAGGAGAGAACAGAGAGAAACCTAAATATAAAAACTGCTACTGTAGACGAACGCTTCAACCAGAAGAACAAAATTTGGTGAGCCAAGTGGGATTTGTGTACTGATCATTACCACCAAGTATCAACAAGATTGTGTGAAAAAATATTTGCTGTTATTTCGGAAACTCGTTATTTCTTAGAAGCTTGGCAACCCATCTCAATGAAAGTGCTTTCCACAGTCTGTGCCTAGGGCTACTTGAAGAGGAAACAACCATAGAGACAAAACTGAGAACTGCTTTATTTTGTCAAGTTTCAAAGAGCTACTACAAACCATGTTGGATTTAGAGTTCCAAATTCATCTTTCTATCTAGGAGAGAACAGAGGGAAACCTAAATATAAAAACTGCTACTGTAGACGAACGCTTCAACCAAGAAGAACAAAATTTGGTGAGCCAAGTGGGATTTGTGTACTGATCATTAGCTCCAAGTACCATCAAGATTGGGTGAAAAAATATTTGCTGGTATTTCGGAAACTCGTTATTTCTTAGAAGCTTGGCAACCCCTCTCAATGAAAGTGCTTTTCCAAAGTCTGTGCCTAGGGCTACTTGAAGAGGAAACAAACCATAGAGACAAATCTGAGACCTCCTTTATTTTGTCAAGTTTCAAAGAGCTACTACAAACCATGTTGTATTTAGAGTTCCAAATTCATCTATCTATATAGGAGAGAACAGAGAGAAACCTAAATATAAAAACTGCTACTGTAGACGAACGCTTCAACCTAGAAGAACAAAATTTGGTGAGCCAAGTGGGATTTGTGTACTGATCATTATCACCAAGTATCAACAAGATTGTGTGAAAAAATATTTGCTGGTATTTCGGAAACTCGTTATTTCTTAGAAGCTTGGCAACCCATCTCAATGAAAGTGCTTTCCACAGTCTGTGCCTAGGGCTACTTGAAGAGGAAACAAACCATAGAGAAAAATCGGAGAACTCCTTTATTTTCTCAAGTTTCAAAGAGCTACTACAAACCATGTTGAATTTAGAGTTCCAAATTCATCTATCTATATAGGAGAGAACCGAGGGAAACTTAAATATAAAAACTGCTACTGTAGACGAACGCTTCAACCTAGAAGAACAAAATTTCGTGAGCCAAGTGGGATTTGTGTACTGATCATTACCACCAAGAATCATCAAATTTGGGTGAAAAAATATTTGCTGGTATTTCGAAACTCGTTATTTCTTAGAAGCTTGGCAACCCCTCTCAATGAAAGTGCTTTCCCACAGTCTGTGCCTACGGCTACTTGAAGAGGAAACAAACCATAGAGAAAAATCTGAGACCTCCTTTATTTTGTCAAGTTTCAAAGAGCTACTACAAACCATGTTGGATTTAGAGTTCCAAATTCATCTATCTATATAGGAGAGAACAGAGAGAAACCTAAATATAAAAACTGCTACTGTAGCGAACGCTTCAACCTAGAAGAACAAAATTTGGAGAGCCAACTGGAATTTGTATACTGATCATTACCACCAAGTATCAACAAGATTGTGTGAAATAATATTTGCTGGTATTTCGGAAACTCGTTTTTTCTTAGAAGCTTGGCAACCAATCTCAATGAAAGTGCTTTCCACAGTCTGTGCCTAGGGCTACTTGAAGAGGAAACAAACCATAGAGACAAAACTGAGAACTCCTTTATTTTGTCAAGTTTCAAAGAGCTACTACAAACCATGTTGGATTTAGAGTTCCAAATTCATCTATCTGTATAGGAGAGAACAGAGGAAAACCTAAATATAAAAACTGCTACTGTACACGAACGCTTCAACCTAGAAGAACTAAATTTGGTGAGCCAAGTGGGATATGTGTACTGATCATTAGCAAAAAGTATCATCAAGATTGGGTGAAAAATATTTGCTGGTATTTCGGAAACTCGTTATTTCTTAGAAGCTTGGCAACCCCTCTCAATGAAAGTGCTTTTCCACAGTCTGTGCCTAGGACTACTTGAAGAGGAAACAAACCATAGAGGCAAATCTGAGAACTCCTTTATTTTGTCAAGTTTCAAAGAGCTACTACAAACCATGTTGTATTTAGAGTTCCAAATTCATCTATCTATATAGGAGAGAACCGAGGGAAACTTAAATATAAAAACTGCTACTGTAGACGAACGCTTCAACCTAGAAGAACAAAATTTGGTAAGCCAAGTGGGATTTGTGTACCGATCATTACCACCAAATATCATCAAGATTGGGTGAAAAAATATTTGCTGGTATTTCGGAAACTCGTTATTTCTTAGAAGCTTGGCAACCCCTCTCAAAGAAAGTGCTATTCCACAGTCTGTGCCTAGAGCTACTTTAAGAGGAAACAAACCATAGAGGCAAATCTGAGAATTCCTTTATTTTGTCAAGTTTCAAAGAGCTACTACAAACCATGTTGGATTTAGAGTTCCAAATTCATCTATCTATATATGAGAGAACAAAGGGAAACCTAAATATAAAAACTGCTACTGTAGACGAAAGCTTCAAACTAGAAGAACAAAATTTCGTGAGCCAAGTGGGATTTGTGTAGTGATCATTATCACCAGGAATCATCAACTTTGGGTGAAAAAATATTTGCTGGTATTTCGAAACTCGTTATTTCTTAGAAGCTTGGGAACCCCTCTCAATTAAAGTGCTTTTCCACAGTCTGTGCATAGGGCTACTTGAAAAGGAAACAAACCATAGAGACAAATCTGAGACCTTCTTTATTTTGTCAAGTTTCAAAGAGCTAATACAAACCCTGTTGGATTTAGAGTTCCAAATTCATCTATCTATATAGGAGAGAACAGAGAGAAACCTAAATATAAAAACTGCTACTGTAGACGAACGCTTCAACCTAGAAGAACAAAATTTGGTGAGCCAATTGGGATTTGTGTACTGATCATTACCACCATGTATCAACAAGATTGTGTGAAAAAATATTTGCTGGTATTTCGGAAACTCGTTATTTCTTAGAAGCTTGGCAACCCATCTCAATGAAAGTGCTTTTCCACAGTCTGTGCCTAGGGCTACTTGAAGAGGAAACAAACCATAGAGGCAAATCTGGGAACTCCTTTATTTTGTCAAGTTTCAAAGAGCTACTACAAACCATGTTGGATTTAGAGTTCCAAATTCATCTATCTATATAGGAGAGATCCGAGGGAAACTTAAATATAAAAACTGCTACTGTAGACGAACGCTTCAACCTAGAAGAACAAAATTTGGTAAGCCAAGTTGGATTTGTGTACTGATCATTACCACCAAATATCATCAAGATTGGGTGAAAAAATATTTGCTGGTATTTCGGAAACTCGTTATTTCTTAGAAGCTTGGCAACCCATCTCAATGAAAGTGCTTTCCACAGTCTGTGCCTAGGGCTACTTGAAGAGGAAACAAACCATAGAGACAAAACTGAGAACTCCTTTATTTTGTCAAGTTTCAAAGAGCTACTACAAACCATTTTGGATTTACAGTTCCAAATTCATCTTTCTATATAGGAGAGAACAGAGGGAAACCTAAATATAAAAACTGCTACTGTAGACGAACGCTTCAACCAAGAAGAAGAAAATTTCGTGAGCCAAGTGGGATTTGTGTACTGATCATTAGCTCCAAGTATCATCAAGATTGGGTGAAAAAATATTTGCTGGTATTTCGGAAACTCGTTATTTCTTAGAAGCTTGGCAACCCCTCTCAATGAAAGTGCTTTTCCAAAGTCTGTGCCTAGGGCTACTTGAAGAGGAAACAAACCATAGAGAAAAATTGGAGAACTCCTTTATTTTTTCAAGTTTCAAAGAGCTACTACAAACCATGTTGGATTTAGAGTTCCAAATTCATCTATCTATATAGGAGAGAACATAGAGAAACCTAAATATAAAAACTGCTACTGTAGACGAACGCTTCAACCTAGAAGAACAAAATTTGGTGAGCCAAGTGAGATTTGTGTACTGATCATTACCACCAAGTATCAAAAAGATTGTGTGAAAAAATATTTGCTGGTATTTCGGAAACTCGTTATTTCTTAGAAGCTTGGCCACCAATCTCAATGAAAGTGCTTTCCACAATCTGTGCCTAGGGCTACTTGAAGAGGAAACAAACCATAGAGACAAAACTGAGAACTCCTTTATTTTGTCAAGTTTCAATGAGCTACTACAAACCATGTTGGATTTAGAGATCCAAATTCATCTATCTATATGGGAGAGAAGAGAGGGAAACCTAAATATAAAAACTGCTACTGTAGACGAACGCTTCAACCTAGAAGAACAAAATTTGTTGAGCCAAGTGGGATTTGTGTACTGATCATTACCACCAAGTATCATCAAGATTGGGTGAAAAAATATTTGCTGGTATTTCGGAAACTCGTTATTTCTTAGAATCTTGGCAACCCCTCTCAATGAAAGTGCTTTCCACAGTCTGTGCCTAGGGCTACTTGAAGAGGAAACAAACCATAGAGACAAAACTGAGAACTCCTTTATTTTGTCAAGTTTCAAAGAGCTACTAAAAACCATGTTGGATTTAGAGTTCCAAATTCATCTATCTATATACGAGAGAACAAAGGGAAACCTAAATATAAAAACTGCTACTGTAGACGAAAGCTTCAAACTAGAAGAACAAAATTTCGTGAGCCAAATGGGATTTGTGTACTGATCATTACCACCAAGGATCATCAAATTTGGGTGAAAAAATATTTGCTGTTATTTCGAAACTCGTTATTTCTTAGAAGCTTGGCAACCCCTCTCAATGAAAGCGCTGTTCCAAAGTCTGTGCCTAGGGCTACTTGAAGAGGAAACAAAGCATAGAGAAAAATCTGAGAACTCCTTTATTTTGTCAAGTTTCAAAGTGCTACTACAAACCATGTTGGATTTAGAGTTCCAAATTCATCTATCTATATAGGAGAGAACCGAGCGAAACTTAAATATAAAAACTGCTACTGTAGACGAACGCTTCAACCTAGAAGAACAAAATTTCGTGAGCCAAGTGGGATTTGTGTACTGATCATTACCACCAAGAATCATCAAATTTGGGTGAAAAAAATATTTGCTGGTATTTCGAAACTCTTTATTTCTTAGAAGCTTGGCAACCCCTCTCAATGAAAGTGCTTTTCCAAAGTCTGTGCTTACGGCTACTTGAAGAGGAAACAAACCATAGAGACAAATCTGAGACCTCCTTTATTTTGTCAAGTTTCAAAGACCTACTACAAACCATGTTGGATTTAGAGTTCCAAATTCATCTATCTATATAGGAGAGAACAGAGAGAAACCTAAATATAAAAACTGCTACTGTAGTGAACGCTTCAACCTAGTAGAACAAAATTTGGTGAGCCAAGTGGGATTTGTGTACTGATCATTACCACCAAGTATCAACAAGATTGGGTGAAAAAATATTTGCTGGTATTTCGGAAACTCGTTATTTCTTAGAAACTTGGGAACCCCTCTCAATTAAAGTGCTTTTTCACAGTCTGTGCCTAAGGCTACTTGAAGAGGAAACAAACCATAGCGACAAAACTGAGAACTCCTTTATTTTGTCAAGTTTCAAAGAGCTACTACAAACCATGTTGGATTTATAGTTCCAAATTCATCTTTCTATATAGGAGAGAACAGAGGGAAACCTAAATATAAAAACTGCTACTGTAGACGAACGCTTCAACTTAGAAGAACAAAATTTGGTGAGCCAAGTGGGATTTGTGTACTGATCATTAGCACCAAGTATCATCAAGATTGGGTGAAAAAATATTTGCTGGTATTTCGGAAACTCGTAATTTCTTAGAAGCTTGGCAACACCTCTCAATGAAAGTGCTTTTCCTCAGTCTGTGCCTAGGGCTACTTGAAGAGGAAACAAACCATAGATACAAAACTGAGAAATCCTTTATTTTGTCAAGTTTCAAAGAGCTACTAAAACCATGTTGGATTTAGAGTTCCAAATTCGTCTATCTAAATACGAGAGAACAAATGGAAACCTAAATATAAAAACTGCTACTGTACACGAAAGCTTCAAACTAGAAGAACAAAATTTCGTGAGCCAAGTGGGATTTGTGTACTGATCATTACCACCAAGAATCATCAAATTTGGGTGAAAAAATATTTGCTGTTATTTCGAAACTCGTTATTTCTTAGAAGCTTGGCAACCCCTCTCAATGAAAGTGCTTTTCCACAGTCTGTGCCTAGGGCTACTTGAAGAAGAAACAAACCATAGAGACAAAACTGAGAACTCCTTTATTTTGTCAGATTCAAAGAGCTACTACAAACCATGTTGGATTTAGAGTTCCAAATTCATCTATCTATATAGGAGAGAACAAAGGGAAACCTAAATATAAAAACTGCTACTGTAGACGAACGCTTCAACCTAGAAGAACAAAATTTGGTGAGCCAAGTGGGATTTGTGTACTGATCATTACCACCAAGTATCAACAAGATTGTGTGAAATAATATTTGCTGGTATTTCGGAAACTCGTTATTTCTTAGAAGCTTGGCAACCAATCTCAATGAAAGTGCTTTCCACAGTCTGTGCCTAGGGCTACTTGAAGAGGAAACAAACCAGAGAGAAAAATCGGAAAACTCCTTTATTTTGTCAAGTTTCAAAGAGCTACTACAAACCATGTTGGATTTAGAGTTCCAAATTCATCTATCTATATAGGAGAGAACCGAGGGAAACTTAAATATAAAAACTGCTACTGTAGACGAACGCTTCAACCTAGAAGAACAAAATTTGGTAAGCCAAGTGGGATTTGTGTACTGATCATTACCACCAAGTATCATCAAGATTGGGTGAAAAAATATTTGCTGGTATTTCGGAAACTCGTTATTACTTAGAAGCTTGGCAACCCCTCTCAATGAAAGTGCTATTCCACAGTCTGTGCCTAGGGCTACTTTAAGAGGAAACAAACCATAGAGGCAAATCTGAGAATTCCTTTATTTTGTCAAGTTTCAAAGAGCTACTACAAACCATGTTGGATTTAGAGTTCCAAATTCATCTATCTATATAGGAGAGAACCGAGGGAAACTTAAATATAAAAACTGCTACTGTAGACGAACGCTTCAACCTAGAAGAACAAAATTTCGTGAGCCAAGTGGGATTTGTGTACTGATCATTACCACCAAGAATCATCAAATTTGGGTGAAAAAAATATTTGCTGGTATTTCGAAACTCTTTATTTCTTAGAAGCTTGGCAACCCCTCTCAATGAAAGTGCTTTTCCAAAGTCTGTGCTTACGGCTACTTGAAGAGGAAACAAACCATAGAGACAAATCTGAGACCTCCTTTATTTTGTCAAGTTTCAAAGACCTACTACAAACCATGTTGGATTTAGAGTTCCAAAATCATCTATCTATATAGGAGAGAACAGAGAGAAACCTAAATATAAAAACTGCTATTGTAGCGAACGCTTCAACCTAGAAGAACAAAATTTGGTGAGCCAAGTGGGATTTGTGTACTGATCATTACCACCAAGTATCAACAAGATTGGGTGAAAAAATATTTGCTGGTATTTCGGAAACTCGTTATTTCTTAGAAACTTGGGAACCCCTCTCAATTAAAGTGCTTTTTCACAGTCTGTGCCTAGGGCTACTTGAAGAGGAAACAAACCATAGCGACAAAACTGAGAACTCCTTTATTTTGTCAAGTTTCAAAGAGCTACTACAAACCATGTTGGATTTATAGTTCCAAATTCATCTTTCTATATAGGAGAGAACAGAGGGAAACCTAAATATAAAAACTGCTACTGTAGACGAACGCTTCAACTTAGAAGAACAAAATTTGGTGAGCCAAGTGGGATTTGTGTACTGATCATTAGCACCAAGTATCATCAAGATTGGGTGAAAAAATATTTGCTGGTATTTCGGAAACTCGTAATTTCTTAGAAGCTTGGCAACACCTCTCAATGAAAGTGCTTTTCCTCAGTCTGTGCCTAGGGCTACTTGAAGAGGAAACAAACCATAGAGACAAAACTGAGAAATCCTTTATTTTGTCAAGTTTCAAAGAGCTACTAAAACCATGTTGGATTTAGAGTTCCAAATTCGTCTATCTAAATACGAGAGAACAAAGGGAAACCTAAATATAAAAACTGTTACTGTACACGAAAGCTTCAAACTAGAAGAACAAAATTTCGTGAGCCAAGTGGGATTGGTGTACTGATCATTACCTCCAAGAATCATCAAATTTGGGTGAAAAAATATTTGCTGTTATTTCGAAACTCGTTATTTCTTAGAAGCTTGGCACCCCCTCTCAATGAAAGTGCTTTTCCACAGTCTGTGCCTAGGGCTACTTGAAGAAGAAACAAACCATAGAGACAAAACTGAGAACTCCTTTATTTAGTCAGATTCAAAGAGCTACTACAAACCATGTTGGATTTAGAGTTCCAAATTCATCTATCTATATAGGAGAGAACAAAGGGAAACCTAAATATAAAAACTGCTACTGTAGACGAACGCTTCAACCTAGAAGAACAAAATTTGGTAAGCCAAGTGGGATTTGTGTACTGATCATTACCACCAAGTATCAACAAGATTGTGTGAAATAATATTTGCTGGTATTTCGGAAACTCGTTATTTCTTAGAAGCTTGGCAACCCATCTCAATGAAAGTGCTTTCCACAGTCTGTGCCTAGGGCTACTTGAAGAGGAAACAAACCAGAGAGAAAAATCGGAGAACTCCTTTATTTTGTCAAGTTTCAAAGAGCTACTACAAACCATGTTGGATTTAGAGTTCCAAATTCATCTATCTATATAGGAGAGAACCCAGGGAAACTTAAATATAAAAACTGCTACTGTAGACGAACGCTTCAACCTAGAAGAACAAAATTTCGTGAGCCAAGTGGGATTTGTGTACTGATCATTACCACCAAGAATCATCAAATTTGGGTGAAAAAATATTTGCTGGTATTTCGAAACTCGTTATTTCTTAGAAGCTTGGCAACCCCTCTCAATGAAAGTGCTTTCCCACAGTCTGTGCTTACGGCTACTTGAAGAGGAAACAAACCATAGAGACAAATCTGAGACCTCCTTTATTTTGTCAAGTTTCAAAGACCTACTACAAACCATGTTGGATTTAGAGTTCCAAATTCATCTATCTATATAGGAGAGAACAGAGAGAAACCTAAATATAAAAACAACTACTGTAGCGAACGCTTCAACCTAGAAGAACAAAATTTGGTGAGCCAAGTGGGATTTGTGTACTGACCATTACCACCAAGTATCAACAAGATTGGGTGAAAAAATATTTGCTGGTATTTCGGAAACTCGTTATTTCTTAGAAACTTGGGAACCCCTCTCAATTAAAGTGCTTTTTCACAGTCTGTGCCTAGGGCTACTTGAAGAGGAAACAAACCATAGCGACAAAACTGAGAACTCCTTTATTTTGTCAAGTTTCAAAGAGCTACTACAAACCATGTTGGATTTGTAGTTCCAAATTCATCTTTCTATATAGGAGAGAACAGAGGGAAACCTAAATATAAAAACTGCTACTGTAGACGACCGCTTCAACTTAGAAGAACAAAATTTGGTGAGCCAAGTGGGATTTGTGTACTGATCATTAGCACCAAGTATCATCAAGATTGGGTGAAAAAATATTTGCTGGTATTTCGGAAACTCGTAATTTCTTAGAAGCTTGGCAACACCTCTCAATGAAAGTGCTTTTCCTCAGTCTGTGCATAGGGCTACTTGAAGAGGAAACAAACCATAGAGACAAAACTGAGAAATCCTTTATTTTGTCAAGTTTCAAAGAGCTACTAAAACCATGTTGGATTTAGAGTTCCAAATTCGTCTATCTAAATACGAGAGAACAAAGGGAAAAATAAATATAAAAACTGCTACTGTACACGAAAGCTTCAAACTAGAAGAACAAAATTTCGTGAGCCAAGTGGGATTTGTGTACTGATCATTACCATCAAGAATCATCAAATTTGGGTGAAAAAATATTTGCTGTTATTTCGAAACTCGTTATTTCTTAGAAGCTTGGCAACCCCTCTCAATGAAAGTGCTTTTCCACAGTCTGTGCCTAGGGCTACTTGAAGAAGAAACAAACCATAGAGACAAAACTGAGAACTCCTTTATTTTGTCAGATTCAAAGAGCTACTACAAACCATGTTGGATTTAGAGTTCCAAATTCATCTATCTATATAGGAGAGAACAAAGGGAAACCTAAATATAAAAACTGCTACTGTAGACGAACGCTTCAACCTAGAAGAACAAAATTTGGTGAGCCAAGTGGGATTTGTGTACTGATCATTACCACCAAGTATCAACAAGATTGTGTGAAATAATATTTGCTGGTATTTCGGAAACTCGTTATTTCTTAGAAGCTTGGCAACCCATCTCAATGAAAGTGCTTTCCACAGTCTGTGCCTAGGGCTACTTGAAGAGGAAACAAACCAGAGAGAAAAATCGGAGAACTCCTTTATTTTGTCAAGTTTCAAAGAGCTACTACAAACCATGTTGGATTTAGAGTTCCAAATTCATCTATCTATATAGGAGAGAACCGAGGGAAACGTAAATATAAAAACTGCTACTGTAGACGAACGCTTCAACCTAGAAGAACAAAATTTCTTGAGCCAAGTGGGATTTGTGTACTGATCATTACCACCAAGAATCATCAAATTTGGGTGAAAAAATATTTGCTGGTATTTCGAAACTCGTTATTTCTTAGAAGCTTGGCAACCCCTCTCAATGAAAATGCTTTCCCACAGTCTGTGCCTACGGCTATTGAAGAGGATACAAACCATAGAGACAAATCTGAGACCTCCTTTATTTTGTCAAGTTTCAAAGAGCTACTACAAACCATGTTGGATTTAGAGTTCCAAATTCATTTATCTATATAGGAGAGAACAGAGAGAAACCTAAATATAAAAACTGCTACTGTAGCGAACGCTTCAACCTAGAAGAACAAAATTTGGTGAGCCAAGTGGGATTTGTATACTGATCATTACCACCGAGTATCAACAAGATTGTGTGAAATAATATTTGCTGGTATTTCGGAAACTCGTTATTTCTTAGAAGCTTGGCAACCAATCTCAATGAAAGTGCTTTCCACAGTCTGTGCCTAGGGCTACTTGAAGAGGAAAAAAACCATAGAGACAAAACTGAGAACTCCTTTATTTTGTCAAGTTTCAAAGAGCTACTACAAACCATGTTGGATTTAGAGTTCCAAATTCATCTATCTGTATAGGAGAGAACAGAGGGAAACCTAAATATAGAAACTGCTACTGTACACGAACGCTTCAACCTAGAAGAACTAAATTTGGTGAGCCAAGTGGGATATGTGTACTGATCATTAGCACCAAGTGTCATCAAGATTGGGTGAAAAAATATTTGCTGGTATTTCGGAAACTCGTAATTTCTTAGAAGCTTGGCAACACCTCTCAATGAAAGTGCTTTTCCTCAGTCTGTGCCTAGGGCTACTTGAAGAGGAAACAAACCATAGAGACAAAACTGAGAAATCCTTTATTTTGTCAAGTTTCAAAGAGCTACTAAAACCATGTTGGATTTAGAGTTCCAAATTCGTCTATCTAAATACGAGAGAACAAAGGGAAACCTAAATATAAAAACTGCTACTGTACACGAAAGCTTCAAACTAGAAGAACAAAATTTCGTGAGCCAAGTGGGATTTGTGTACTGATCATTACCTCCACGAATCATCAAATTTGGGTGAAAAAATATTTGCTGTTATTTCGAAACTCGTTATTTCTTAGAAGCTTGGCAACCCCTCTCAATGAAAGTGCTTTTCCACAGTCTGTGCCTAGGGCTACTTGAAGAAGAAACAAACCATAGAGACAAAACTGAGAACTCCTTTATTTTGTCAGATTCAAAGAGCTACTACAAACCATGTTGGATTTAGAGTTCCAAATTCATCTATCTATATAGGAGAGAACAAAGGGAAACCTAAATATAAAAACTGCTACTGTAGACGAACGCTTCAACCTAGAAGAACAAAATTTGGTGAGCCAAGTGGGATTTGTGTACTGATCATTACCACCAAGTATCAACAAGATTGTGTGAAATAATATTTGCTGGTATTTCGGAAACTCGTTATTTCTTAGAAGCTTGGCAACCCATCTCAATGAAAGTGCTTTCCACAGTCTGTGCCTAGGGCTACTTGAAGAGGAAACAAACCAGAGAGAAAAATCGGAGAACTCCTTTATTTTGTCAAGTTTCAAAGAGCTACTAAAAACCATGTTGGATTTAGAGTTCCAAATTCATCTATCTATATAGGAGAGAACCGAGGGAAACTTAAATATAAAAACTGCTACTGTAGACGAACGCTTCAACCTAGAAGAACAAAATTTCGTGAGCCAAGTGGGATTTGTGTACTGATCATTACCACCAAGAATCATCAAATTTGGGTGAAAAAATATTTGCTGGTATTTCGAAACTCGTTATTTCTTAGAAGCTTGGCAACCCCTCTCAATGAAAGTGCTTTCCCACAGTCTGTGCTTACGGCTACTTGAAGAGGAAACAAACCATAGAGACAAATCTGAGACCTCCTTTATTTTGTCAAGTTTCAAAGACCTACTACAAACCATGTTGGATTTAGAGTTCCAAATTCATCTATCTATATAGGAGAGAACAGAGAGAAACCTAAATATAAAAACTGCTACTGTAGCGAACGCTTCAACCTAGAAGAACAAAATTTGGTGAGCCAAGTGGGATTTGTGTACTGACCATTACCACCAAGTATCAACAAGATTGGGTGAAAAAATATTTGCTAGTATTTCGGAAACTCGTTATTTCTTAGAAACATGGGAACCCCTCTCAATTAAAGTGCTTTTTCACAGTCTGTGCCTAGGGCTACTTGAAGAGGAAACAAACCATAGCGACAAAACTGAGAACTCCTTTATTTTGTCAAGTTTCAAAGAGCTACTACAAACCATGTTGGATTTATAGTTCCAAATTCATCTTTCTATATAGGAGAGAACAGAGGGAAACCTAAATATAAAAACTGCTACTGTAGACGACCGCTTCAACTTAGAAGAACAAGATTTGGTGAGCCAAGTGGGATTTGTGTACTGATCATTAGCACCAAGTATCATCAAGATTGGGTGAAAAAATATTTGCTGGTATTTCGGAAACTCGTAATTTCTTAGAAGCTTGGCAACACCTCTCAATGAAAGTGCTTTTCCTCAGTCTGTGCATAGGGCTACTTGAAGAGGAAACAAACCATAGAGACAAAACTGAGAAATCCTTTATTTTGTCAAGTTTCAAAGAGCTACTAAAACCATGTTGGATTTAGAGTTCCAAATTCGTCTATCTAAATACGAGAGAACAAAGGGAAACCTAAATATAAAAACTGCTACTGTACACGAAAGCTTCAAACTAGAAGAACAAAATTTCGTGAGCCAAGTGGGATTTGTGTACTGATCATTACCATCAAGAATCATCAAATTTGGGTGAAAAAATATTTGCTGTTATTTCGAAACTCGTTATTTCTTAGAAGCTTGGCAACCCCTCTCAATGAAAGTGCTTTTCCACAGTCTGTGCCTAGGGCTACTTGAAGAAGAAACAAACCATAGAGACAAAACTGAGAACTCCTTTATTTTGTCAGATTCAAAGAGCTACTACAAACCATGTTGGATTTAGAGTTCCAAATTCATCTATCTATATAGGAGAGAACAAAGGGAAACCTAAATATAAAAACTGCTACTGTAGACGAACGCTTCAACCTAGAAGAACAAAATTTGGTGAGCCAAGTGGGATTTGTGTACTGATCATTACCACCAAGTATCAACAAGATTGTGTGAAATAATATTTGCTGGTATTTCGGAAACTCGTTATTTCTTAGAAGCTTGGCAACCCATCTCAATGAAAGTGCTTTCCACAGTCTGTGCCTAGGGCTACTTGAAGAGGAAACAAACCAGAGAGAAAAATCGGAGAACTCCTTTATTTTGTCAAGTTTCAAAGAGCTACTACAAACCATGTTGGATTTAGAGTTCCAAATTCATCTATCTATATAGGAGAGAACCGAGGGAAACGTAAATATAAAAACTGCTACTGTAGACGAACGCTTCAACCTAGAAGAACAAAATTTCGTGAGCCAAGTGGGATTTGTGTACTGATCATTACCACCAAGAATCATCAAATTTGGGTGAAAAAATATTTGCTGGTATTTCGAAACTCGTTATTTCTTAGAAGCTTGGCAACCCCTCTCAATGAAAGTGCTTTCCCACAGTCTGTGCCTACGGCTACTTGAAGAGGATACAAACCATAGAGACAAATCTGAGACCTCCTTTATTTTGTCAAGTTTCAAAGAGCTACTACAAACCATGTTGGATTTAGAGTTCCAAATTCATTTATCTATATAGGAGAGAACAGAGAGAAACCTAAATATAAAAACTGCTACTGTAGCGAACGCTTCAACCTAGAAGAACAAAATTTGGTGAGCCAAGTGGGATTTGTATACTGATCATTACCACCAAGTATCAACAAGATTGTGTGAAATAATATTTGCTGGTATTTCGGAAACTCGTTATTTCTTAGAAGCTTGGCAACCAATCTCAATGAAAGTGCTTTCCACAGTCTGTGCCTAGGGCTACTTGAAGAGGAAAAAAACCATAGAGACAAAACTGAGAACTCCTTTATTTTGTCAAGTTTCAAAGAGCTACTACAAACCATGTTGGATTTAGAGTTCCAAATTCATCTATCTGTATAGGAGAGAACAGAGGGAAACCTAAATATAAAAACTGCTACTGTACACGAACGCTTCAACCTAGAAGAACTAAATTTGGTGAGCCAAGTGGGATATGTGTACTGATCATTAGCAACAAGTATCAACAAGATTGGGTGAAAAAATATTTGCTGGTATTTCGGAAACTCGTTATTTCTTAAAAGCTTGGCAACTCCTCTCAATGAAAGTGCTTTTCCACAGTCTGTGCCTAGGGCTACTTGAAGAGGAAACAAACCATAGAGGCAAATCTGAGAACTCCTTTATTTTGTCAAGTTTCAAAGAGCTACTACAAACCATGTTGGATTTAGAGTTCCAAATTCATCTATCTATATAGGAGAGAACCGAGGGAAACTTAAATATAAAAACTGCTACTGTAGACGAACGCTTCAACCTAGAAGAACAAAATTTGGTAAGCCAAGTGGGATTTGTGTACTGATCATTATCACCAAGTATCATCAAGATTGGGTGAAAAAATATTTGCTGGTATTTCGGAAACTCGTTATTACTTAGAAGCTTGGCAACCCCTCTCAATGAAAGTGCTATTCCACAGTCTGTGCCTAGGGCTACTTTAAGAGGAAACAAACCATAGAGGAAAATCTGAGAATTCCTTTATTTTGTCAAGTTTCAAAGAGCTACTACAAACCATGTTGGATTTAGAGTTCCAAATTCATCTATCTATATCTGAGAGAACAAAGGGAAACCTAAATATAAAAACTGCTACTGTAGACGAAAGCTTCAAACTAGAAGAACAAAATTTCGTGAGCCAAGTGGGATTTGTGTACTGATCATTACCACCAAGAATCATCAAATTTGGGTGAAAAAATATTTGCTGGTATTTCAAAATTCGTTATTTCTTAGAAGCTTGGCAACCCCTCTCAATTAAAGTGCTTTTCCACAGTCTGTGCCTAAGGCTACTTGAAAAGGAAACAAACCATAGAGACAAATCTGAGACCTTCTTTATTTTGTCAAGTTTCAAAGAGCTACTACAAACCCTGTTGGATTTAGAGTTCCAAATTCATCTATCTATATAGGAGAGAACAGAGAGAAACCTAAATATAAAAACTGCTACTGTAGACGAACGCTTCAAGCTAGAAGAACAAAATTTGGTGAGCCAAGTGGGATTTGTGTACTGATCATTACCATCAAGTATCAACAAGATTGTGTGAAAAAATATTTGCTGGTATTTCGGAAACTCGTTATTTCTTAGAAGCTTGGCAACCCATCTCAATGAAAGTGCTTTCCACAGTCTGTGCCTAGGGCTACTTGAAGAGGAAACAAACCATAGAGACAAAACTGAGAACTCCTTTATTTTGTCAAGTTCCAAAGAGCTACTACAAACCATGTTGGATTTAGAGTTCCAAATTCATCTTTCTATATAGGAGAGAACAGAGGGAAACCTAAATATAAAAACTGCTACTGTAGACGAACGCTTCAACCAAGAAGAACAAAATTTGGTGAGCCAAGTGGGATTTGTGTACTGATCATTAGCTCCAAGTATCATCAAGATTGGGTGAAAAAATATTTGCTGGTATTTCGGAAACTCGTTATTACTTAGAAGCTTGGCAACCCCTCTCAATGAAAGTGCTATTCCACAGTCTGTGCCTAGGGCTACTTTAAGAGGAAACGAACCATAGAGGCAAATCTGAGAATTCCTTTATTTTTTCAAGTTTCAAAGAGCTACTACAAACCATGTTGGATTTAGAGTTCCAAATTCATCTATCTATATATGAGAGAACAAAGGGAAACCTAAATATAAAAACTGCTACTGTAGACGAAAGCTTCAAACTAGAAGAACAAAATTTCGTGAGCCAAGTGGGATTTGTGTACTGATCATTACCACCAAGAATCATCAAATTTGGGTGAAAAAATATTTGCTGGTATTTCAAAACTCGTTATTTCTTAGAAGCTTGGCAACCCCTCTCAATTAAAGTGCTTTTCCACAGTCTGTGCCTAGGGCTACTTGAAAAGGAAACAAACCATGGAGACAAATCTGAGACCTTCTTTATTTTGTCAAGTTTCAAAGAGCTACTACAAACCCTGTTGGATTTAGAGTTCCAAATTCATCTATCTATATAGGAGAGAACAGAGAGAAACCTAAATATAAAAACTGCTACTGTAGACGAACGCTTCAACCTAGAAGAACAAAATTTGGTGAGCCAAGTGGGATTTGTGTACTGATCATTACCACCAAGTATCAACAAGATTGTGTGAAAAAATATTTGCTGGTATTTCGGAAACTCGTTATTTCTTAGAAGCTTGGCAACCCATCTCAATGAAAGTGCTTTCCACAGTCTGTGCCTAGGGCTACTTGAAGAGGAAACAAACCATAGAGACAAAACTGAGAACTCCTTTATTTTGTCAAGTTCCAAAGAGCTACTACAAACCATGTTGGATTTAGAGTTCCAAATTCATCTTTCTATATAGGAGAGAACAGAGGGAAACCTAAATATAAAAACTGCTACTGTAGACGAACGCTTCAACCAAGAAGAACAAAATTTGGTGAGCCAAGTGGGATTTGTGTACTGATCATTAGCTCCAAGTATCATCAAGATTGGGTGAAAAAATATTTGCTGTTATTTCGGAAACTCGTTATTTCTTAGAAGCTTGGCAACCCATCTCAATGAAAGTGCTTTCCACAGTCTGTGCCTAGGGCTACTTGAAGAGGAAACAACCATAGAGACAAAACTGAGAACTCCTTTATTTTGTCAAG
The DNA here is from genome assembly GCF_048772815.1 of Callospermophilus lateralis. NCBI lineage: Eukaryota > Metazoa > Chordata > Mammalia > Rodentia > Sciuridae > Callospermophilus > Callospermophilus lateralis. The sequence goes on from NW_027514887.1 coordinate 99,324, forward strand.
TTTCAAAGAGCTACTACAAACCATGTTGGATTTAGAGTTCCAAATTCATCTTTCTATCTAGGAGAGAACAGAGTGAAACCTAAATATAAAAACTGCTACTGTAGACGAACGCTTCAACCAAGAAGAACAAAATTTGGTGAGCCAAGTGGGATTTGTGTACTGATCATTAGCTCCAAATACCATCAAGATTGGGTGAAAAAATATTTGCTGGTATTTCGGAAACTCGTTATTTCTTAGAAGCTTGGCAACCCCTCTCAATTAAAGTGCTTTTCCAAAGTCTGTGCCTAGGGCTACTTGAAGAGGAAACAAACCATAGAGACAAATCTGACACCTCCTTTATTTTGTCAAGTTTCAAAGAGCTACTACAAACCATGTTGTATTTAGAGTTCCAAATTCATCTATCTATATAGGAGAGAACAGAGAGAAACCTAAGTATAAAAACTGCTACTGTAGACGAACGCTTCAACCTAGAAGAACAAAATTTGGTGAGCCAAGTGGGATTTGTGTACTGATCATTATCACCAAGTATCAACAAGATTGTGTGAAAAAATATTTGCTGGTATTTTGGAAACTCGTTATTTCTTAGAAGCTTGGCAACCCATCTCAATGAAAGTGCTTTCCACAGTCTGTGCCTAGGGCTACTTGAAGAGGAAACAAACCATAGAGAAAAATCGGAGAACTCCTTTATTTTGTCAAGTTTCAAAGAGCTACTACAAACCATGTTGGATTTAGAGTTCCAAATTCATCTATCTATATAGGAGAGAACCGAGGGAAACTTAAATATAAAAACTGCTACTGTAGACGAACGCTTCAACCTAGAAGAACAAAATTTCGTGAGCCAAGTGGGATTTGTGTACTGATCATTACCACCAAGAATCATCAAATTTGGGTGAAAAAATATTTGCTGGTATTTCGAAACTCGTTATTTCTTAGAAGCTTGGCAACCCCTCTCAATGAAAGTGCTTTCCCACAGTCTGTGCCTACGGCTACTTGAAGAGGAAACAAACCATAGAGAAAAATCTGAGACCTCCTTTATTTTGTCAAGTTTCAAAGAGCTACTACAAACCATGTTGGATTTAGAGTTCCAAATTCATCTATCTATATAGGAGAGAACAGAGAGAACCCTAAATATAAAAACTGCTACTGTAGCGAACGCTTCAACCTAGAAGAACAAAATTTGGTGAGCCAAGTGGAATTTGTATACTGATCATTACCACCAAGTATCAACAAGATTGTGTGAAATAATATTTGCTGGTATTTCGGAAACTCGTTTTTTCTTAGAAGCTTGGCAACCAATCTCAATGAAAGTGCTTTCCACAGTCTGTGCCTAGGGCTACTTGAAGAGGAAACAAACCATAGAGACAAAACTGAGAACTCCTTTATTTTGTCAAGTTTCAAAGAGCTACTACAAACCATGTTGGATTTAGAGTTCCAAATTCATCTATCTGTATAGGAGAGAACAGAGGAAAACCTAAATATAAAAACTGCTACTGTACACGAACGCTTCAAACTAGAAGAACTAAATTTGGTGAGCCAAGTGGGATATGTGTACTGATCATTAGCAAAAAGTATCATCAAGATTGGGTGAAAAATATTTGCTGGTATTTCGGAAACTCTTTATTTCTTAGAAGCTTGGCAACCCCTCTCAATGAAAGTGCTTTTCCACAGTCTGTGCCTAGGACTACTTGAAGAGGAAACAAACCATAGAGGCAAATCTGAGAACTCCTTTATTTTGTCAAGTTTCAAAGAGCTACTACAAACCATGTTGTATTTAGAGTTCCAAATTCATCTATCTATATAGGAGAGAACCGAGGGAAACTTAAATATAAAAACTGCTACTGTAGACGAACGCTTCAACCTAGAAGAACTAAATTTGGTGAGCCAAGTGGGATATGTGTACTGATCATTAGCAACAAGTATCAACAAGATTGGGTGAAAAAATATTTGCTGGTATTTCGGAAACTCGTTATTTCTTAAAAGCTTGGCAACTCCTCTCAATGAAAGTGCTTTTCCACAGTCTGTGCCTAGGGCTACTTGAAGAGGAAACAAACCATAGAGGCAAATCTGAGAACTCCTTTATTTTGTCAAGTTTCAAAGAGCTACTACAAACCATGTTGGATTTAGAGTTCCAAATTCATCTATCTATATAGGAGAGAACCGAGGGAAACTTAAATATAAAAACTGCTACTGTAGACGAACGCTTCAACCTAGAAGAACAAAATTTGGTAAGCCAAGTGGGATTTGTGTACTGATCATTATCACCAAGTATCATCAAGATTGGGTGAAAAAATATTTGCTGGTATTTCGGAAACTCGTTATTACTTAGAAGCTTGGCAACCCCTCTCAATGAAAGTGCTATTCCACAGTCTGTGCCTAGGGCTACTTTAAGAGGAAACAAACCATAGAGGAAAATCTGAGAATTCCTTTATTTTGTCAAGTTTCAAAGAGCTACTACAAACCATGTTGGATTTAGAGTTCCAAATTCATCTATCTATATCTGAGAGAACAAAGGGAAACCTAAATATAAAAACTGCTACTGTAGACGAAAGCTTCAAACTAGAAGAACAAAATTTCGTGAGCCAAGTGGGATTTGTGTACTGATCATTACCACCAAGAATCATCAAATTTGGGTGAAAAAATATTTGCTGGTATTTCAAAATTCGTTATTTCTTAGAAGCTTGGCAACCCCTCTCAATTAAAGTGCTTTTCCACAGTCTGTGCCTAAGGCTACTTGAAAAGGAAACAAACCATAGAGACAAATCTGAGACCTTCTTTATTTTGTCAAGTTTCAAAGAGCTACTACAAACCCTGTTGGATTTAGAGTTCCAAATTCATCTATCTATATAGGAGAGAACAGAGAGAAACCTAAATATAAAAACTGCTACTGTAGACGAACGCTTCAAGCTAGAAGAACAAAATTTGGTGAGCCAAGTGGGATTTGTGTACTGATCATTACCATCAAGTATCAACAAGATTGTGTGAAAAAATATTTGCTGGTATTTCGGAAACTCGTTATTTCTTAGAAGCTTGGCAACCCATCTCAATGAAAGTGCTTTCCACAGTCTGTGCCTAGGGCTACTTGAAGAGGAAACAAACCATAGAGACAAAACTGAGAACTCCTTTATTTTGTCACGTTCCAAAGAGCTACTACAAACCATGTTGGATTTAGAGTTCCAAATTCATCTTTCTATATAGGAGAGAACAGAGGGAAACCTAAATATAAAAACTGCTACTGTAGACGAACGCTTCAACCAAGAAGAACAAAATTTGGTGAGCCAAGTGGGATTTGTGTACTGATCATTAGCTCCAAGTATCATCAAGATTGGGTGAAAAAATATTTGCTGGTATTTCGGAAACTCGTTATTACTTAGAAGCTTGGCAACCCCTCTCAATGAAAGTGCTATTCCACAGTCTGTGCCTAGGGCTACTTTAAGAGGAAACGAACCATAGAGGCAAATCTGAGAATTCCTTTATTTTTTCAAGTTTCAAAGAGCTACTACAAACCATGTTGGATTTAGAGTTCCAAATTCATCTATCTATATATGAGAGAACAAAGGGAAACCTAAATATAAAAACTGCTACTGTAGACGAAAGCTTCAAACTAGAAGAACAAAATTTCGTGAGCCAAGTGGGATTTGTGTACTGATCATTACCACCAAGAATCATCAAATTTGGGTGAAAAAATATTTGCTGGTATTTCAAAACTCGTTATTTCTTAGAAGCTTGGCAACCCCTCTCAATTAAAGTGCTTTTCCACAGTCTGTGCCTAGGGCTACTTGAAAAGGAAACAAACCATGGAGACAAATCTGAGACCTTCTTTATTTTGTCAAGTTTCAAAGAGCTACTACAAACCCTGTTGGATTTAGAGTTCCAAATTCATCTATCTATATAGGAGAGAACAGAGAGAAACCTAAATATTAAAACTGCTACTGTAGACGAACGCTTCAACCTAGAAGAACAAAATTTGGTGAGCCAAGTGGGATTTGTGTACTGATCATTACCACCAAGTATCAACAAGATTGTGTGAAAAAATATTTGCTGGTATTTCGGAAACTCGTTATTTCTTAGAAGCTTGGCAACCCATCTCAATGAAAGTGCTTTCCACAGTCTGTGCCTAGGGCTACTTGAAGAGGAAACAAACCATAGAGACAAAACTGAGAACTCCTTTATTTTGTCAAGTTCCAAAGAGCTACTACAAACCATGTTGGATTTAGAGTTCCAAATTCATCTTTCTATATAGGAGAGAACAGAGGGAAACCTAAATATAAAAACTGCTACTGTAGACGAACGCTTCAACCAAGAAGAACAAAATTTGGTGAGCCAAGTGGGATTTGTGTACTGATCATTAGCTCCAAGTATCATCAAGATTGGGTGAAAAAATATTTGCTGTTATTTCGGAAACTCGTTATTTCTTAGAAGCTTGGCAACCCATCTCAATGAAAGTGCTTTCCACAGTCTGTGCCTAGGGCTACTTGAAGAGGAAACAACCATAGAGACAAAACTGAGAACTCCTTTATTTTGTCAAGTTTCAAAGAGCTACTACAAACCATGTTGGATTTAGAGTTCCAAATTCATCTTTCTATCTAGGAGAGAACAGAGTGAAACCTAAATATAAAAAATGCTACTGTAGATGAACGCTTCAACCAAGAAGAACAAAATTTGGTGAGCCAAGTGGGATTTGTGTACTGATCATTAGCTCCAAATACCATCAAGATTGGGTGAAAAAATATTTGCTGGTATTTCGGAAACTCGTTATTTCTTAGAAGCTTGGCAACCCCTCTCAATGAAAGTGCTTTTCCAAAGTCTGTGCCTAGGGCTACTTGAAGAGGAAACAAACCATAGAGACAAATCTGACACCTCCTTTATTTTGTCAAGTTTCAAAGAGCTACTACAAACCATGTTGTATTTAGAGTTCCAAATTCATCTATCTATATAGGAGAGAACAGAGAGAAACCTAAGTATAAAAACTGCTACTGTAGACGAACGCTTCAACCTAGAAGAACAAAATTTGGTGAGCCAAGTGGGATTTGTGTACTGATCATTATCACCAAGTATCAACAAGATTGTGTGAAAAAATATTTGCTGGTATTTTGGAAACTCGTTATTTCTTAGAAGCTTGGCAACCCATCTCAATGAAAGTGCTTTCCACAGTCTGTGCCTAGGGCTACTTGAAGAGGAAACAAACCATAGAGAAAAATCGGAGAACTCCTTTATTTTGTCAAGTTTCAAAGAGCTACTACAAACCATGTTGGATTTAGAGTTCCAAATTCATCTATCTATATAGGAGAGAACCGAGGGAAACTTAAATATAAAAACTGCTACTGTAGACGAACGCTTCAACCTAGAAGAACAAAATTTCGTGAGCCAAGTGGGATTTGTGTACTGATCATTACCACCAAGAATCATCAAATTTGGGTGAAAAAATATTTGCTGGTATTTCGAAACTCGTTATTTCTTAGAAGCTTGGCAACCCCTCTCAATGAAAGTGCTTTCCCACAGTCTGTGCCTACGGCTACTTGAAGAGGAAACAAACCATAGAGAAAAATCTGAGACCTCCTTTATTTTGTCAAGTTTCAAAGAGCTACTACAAACCATGTTGGATTTAGAGTTCCAAATTCATCTATCTATATAGGAGAGAACAGAGAGAACCCTAAATATAAAAACTGCTACTGTAGCGAACGCTTCAACCTAGAAGAACAAAATTTGGTGAGCCAAGTGGAATTTGTATACTGATCATTACCACCAAGTATCAACAAGATTGTGTGAAATAATATTTGCTGGTATTTCGGAAACTCGTTTTTTCTTAGAAGCTTGGCAACCAATCTCAATGAAAGTGCTTTCCACAGTCTGTGCCTAGGGCTACTTGAAGAGGAAACAAACCATAGAGACAAAACTGAGAACTCCTTTATTTTGTCAAGTTTCAAAGAGCTACTACAAACCATGTTGGATTTAGAGTTCCAAATTCATCTATCTGTATAGGAGAGAACAGAGGAAAACCTAAATATAAAAACTGCTACTGTACACGAACGCTTCAAACTAGAAGAACTAAATTTGGTGAGCCAAGTGGGATATGTGTACTGATCATTAGCAAAAAGTATCATCAAGATTGGGTGAAAAATATTTGCTGGTATTTCGGAAACTCTTTATTTCTTAGAAGCTTGGCAACCCCTCTCAATGAAAGTGCTTTTCCACAGTCTGTGCCTAGGACTACTTGAAGAGGAAACAAACCATAGAGGCAAATCTGAGAACTCCTTTATTTTGTCAAGTTTCAAAGAGCTACTACAAACCATGTTGTATTTAGAGTTCCAAATTCATCTATCTATATAGGAGAGAACCGAGGGAAACTTAAATATAAAAACTGCTACTGTAGACGAACGCTTCAACCTAGAAGAACAAAATTTGGTAAGCCAAGTGGGATTTGTGTACCGATCATTACCACCAAATATCATCAAGATTGGGTGAAAAAATATTTGCTGGTATTTCGGAAACTCGTTATTTCTTAGAAGCTTGGCAACCCCTCTCAATGAAAGTGCTTTTCCACAGTCTGTGCCTAGGGCTACTTGAAGAGGAAACAAACCAGAGAGAAAAATCGGAGAACTCCTTTATTTTGTCAAGTTTCAAAGAGCTACTACAAACCATGTTGGATTTAGAGTTCCAAATTCATCTATCTATATAGGAGAGAACCGAGGGAAACTTAAATATAAAAACTGCTACTGTAGACGAACGCTTCAACCTAGAAGAACAAAATTTGGTAAGCCAAGTGGGATTTGTGTACTGATCATTACCACCAAGTATCATCAAGATTGGGTGAAAAAATATTTGCTGGTATTTCGGAAACTCGTTATTACTTAGAAGCTTGGCAACCCCTCTCAATGAAAGTGCTATTCCACAGTCTGTGCCTAGGGCTACTTTAAGAGGAAACAAACCATAGAGGCAAATCTGAGAATTCCTTTATTTTTTCAAGTTTCAAAGAGCTACTACAAACCATGTTGGATTTAGAGTTCCAAATTCATCTATCTATATATGAGAGAACAAAGGGAAACCTAAATATAAAAACTGCTACTGTAGACGAAAGCTTCAAACTAGAAGGGCAAAATTTCGTGAGCCAAGTGGGATTTGTGTACTGATCATTACCACCAAGAATCATCAAATTTGGGTGAAAAAATATTTGCTGGTATTTCAAAACTCGTTATTTCTTAGAAGCTTGGCAACCCCTCTCAATTAAAGTGCTTTTCCACAGTCTGTGCCTAGGGCTACTTGAAAAGGAAACAAACCATAGAGACAAATCTGAGACCTTCTTTATTTTGTCAAGTTTCAAAGAGCTACTACAAACCCTGTTGGATTTAGAGTTCCAAATTCATCTATCTATATAGGAGAGAACAGAGAGAAACCTAAATATTAAAACTGCTACTGTAGACGAACGCTTCAACATGGAAGAACAAAATTTGGTGAGCCAAGTGGGATTTGTGTACTGATCATTACCACCAAGTATCAACAAGATTGTGTGAAAAAATATTTGCTGGTATTTCGGAAACTCGTTATTTCTTAGAAGCTGGCAACCCATCTCAATGAAAGTGCTTTTCCAAAGTCTGTGCCTAGGGCTACTTGAAGAGGAAACAAACCATAGAGACAAATCTGAGACCTCCTTTATTTTGTCAAGTTCCAAAGAGCTACTACAAACCATGTTGGATTTAGAGTTCCAAATTCATCTTTCTATATAGGAGAGAACAGAGGGAAACCTAAATATAAAAACTGCTACTGTAGACGAACGCTTCAACCAAGAAGAACAAAATTTGGTGAGCCAAGTGGGATTTGTGTACTGATCATTAGCTCCAAGTATCATCAAGATTGGGTGAAAAAATATTTGCTGGTATTTCGGAAACTCGTTATTTATTAGAAGCTTGGCAACCCCTCTCAAGGAAAGTGCTTTTCGAAAGTCTGTGCCTAGGGCTACTTGAAGAGGAAACAAACCATAGAGACAAATCTGAGACCTCCTTTATTTTGTCAAGTTTCAAAGAGCTACTACAAACCATGTTGGATTTAGAGTTCCAAATTCATCTATCTATATAGGAGAGAACAGAGGGAAACCTAAATATATAAACTGCTACTGTAGACGAACGCTTCAACCTAGAAGAACAAAATTTGGTGAGCCAAGTGGGATTTGTGTACTGATCATTACCACCAAGTATCATCAAGATTGGGTGAAAAAATATTTGCTGGTATTTCGGAAACTCGTTATTACTTAGAAGCTTGGCAACCCCTCTCAATGAAAGTGCTATTCCACAGTCTGTGCCTAGGGCTACTTTAAGAGGAAACAAACCATAGAGGCAAATCTGAGAATTCCTTTATTTTTTCAAGTTTCAAAGAGCTACTACAAACCATGTTGGATTTAGAGTTCCAAATTCATCTATCTATATATGAGAGAACAAAGGGAAACCTAAATATAAAAACTGCTACTGTAGACGAAAGCTTCAAACTAGAAGAACAAAATTTCGTGAGCCAAGTGGGATTTGTGTACTGATCATTACCACCAAGAATCATCAAATTTGGGTGAAAAAATATTTGCTGGTATTTCAAAACTTGTTATTTCTAAGAAGCTTGGCAACCCCTCTCAATTAAAGTGCTTTTCCACAGTCTGTGCCTAGGGCTACTTGAGAAGGAAACAAACCATAGAGACAAATCTGAGACCTTCTTTATTTTGTCAAGTTTCAAAGAGCTACTACAAACCCTGTTGGATTTAGAGTTCCAAATTCATCTATCTATATAGGAGAGAACAGAGAGAAACCTAAATATAAAAACTGCTACTGTAGACGAACGCTTCAACCTAGAAGAACAAAATTTGGTGAGCCAAGTGGGATTTGTGTACTGATCATTACCACCAAGTATCAACAAGATTGTGTGAAAAAATATTTGCTGTTATTTCGGAAACTCGTTATTTCTTAGAAGCTTGGCAACCCATCTCAATGAAAGTGCTTTCCACAGTCTGTGCCTAGGGCTACTTGAAGAGGAAACAACCATAGAGACAAAACTGAGAACAGCTTTATTTTGTCAAGTTTCAAAGAGCTACTACAAACCATGTTGGATTTAGAGTTCCAAATTCATCTTTCTATCTAGGAGAGAACAGAGGGAAACCTAAATATAAAAACTGCTACTGTAGACGAACGCTTCAACCAAGAAGAACAAAATTTGGTGAGCCAAGTGGGATTTGTGTACTGATCATTAGCTCCAAGTACCATCAAGATTGGGTGAAAAAATATTTGCTGGTATTTCGGAAACTCGTTATTTCTTAGAAGCTTGGCAACCCATCTCAATGAAAGTGCTTTTCCAAAGTCTGTGCCTAGGGCTACTTGAAGAGGAAACAAACCATAGAGACAAATCTGAGACCTCCTTTATTTTGTCAAGTTTCAAAGAGCTACTACAAACCATGTTGTATTTAGAGTTCCAAATTCATCTATCTATATAGGAGAGAACAGAGAGAAACCTAAATATAAAAACTGCTACTGTAGACGAACGCGTCAACCTAGAAGAACAAAATTTGGTGAGCCAAGTGGGATTTGTGTACTGATCATTATCACCAAGTATCAACAAGATTGTGTGAAAAAATATTTGCTGGTATTTCGGAAACTCGTTATTTCTTAGAAGCTTGGCAACCCATCTCAATGAAAGTGCTTTCCACAGTCTGTGCCTAGGGCTACTTGAAGAGGAAACAAACCATAGAGAAAAATCGGAGAACTCCTTTATTTTCTCAAGTTTCAAAGAGCTACTACAAACCATGTTGGATTTAGAGTTCCAAATTCATCTATCTATATAGGAGAGAACCGAGGGAAACTTAAATATAAAAACTGCTACTGTAGACGAACGCTTCAACCTAGAAGAACAAAATTTCGTGAGCCAAGTGGGATTTGTGTACTGATCATTACCACCAAGAATCATCAAATTTGGGTGAAAAAATATTTGCTGGTATTTCGAAACTCGTTATTTCTTAGAAGCTTGGCAACCCCTCTCAATGAAAGTGCTTTCCCACAGTCTGTTGCCTACGGCTACTTGAAGAGGAAACAAACCATAGAGACAAAACTGAGAACTCCTTTATTTTGTCAAGTTTCAAAGAGCTACTACAAACCATGTTGGATTTAGAGTTCCAAATTCATCTATCTGTATAGGAGAGAACAGAGGAAACCCTAAATATAAAAACTGCTACTGTACACGAACGCTTCAACCTAGAAGAACTAAATTTGGTGAGCCAAGTGGGATATGTGTACTGATCATTAGCAAAAAGTATCATCAAGATTGGGTGAAAAATATTTGCTGGTATTTCGGAAACTCGTTATTTCTTAGAAGCTTGGCAACCCCTCTCAATGAAAGTGCTTTTCCACAGTCTGTGCCTAGGACTACTTGAAGAGGAAACAAACCATAGAGGCAAATCTGAGAACTCCTTTATTTTGTCAAGTTTCAATGAGCTACTACAAACCATGTTGTATTTAGAGTTCCAAATTCATCTATCTATATAGGAGAGAACCGAGGGAAACTTAAATATAAAAACTGCTACTGTAGACGAACGCTTCAACCTAGAAGAACAAAATTTGGTAAGCCAAGTGGGATTTGTGTACCGATCATTACCACCAAATATCATCAAGATTGGGTGAAAAAATATTTGCTGGTATTTCGGAAACTCGTTATTTCTTAGAAGCTTGGCAACCCCTCTCAATGAAAGTGCTATTCCACAGTCTGTGCCTAGGGCTACTTTAAGAGGAAACAAACCATAGAGGCAAATCTGAGAATTCCTTTATTTTGTCAAGTTTCAAAGAGCTACTACAAACCATGTTGGATTTAGAGTTCCAAATTCATCTATCTATATATGAGAGAACAAAGGGAAACCTAAATATAAAAACTGCTACTGTAGACGAAAGCTTCAAACTAGAAGAACAAAATTTCGTGAGCCAAGTGGGATTTGTGTAGTGATCATTATCACCAGGAATCATCAACTTTGGGTGAAAAAATATTTGCTGGTATTTCGAAACTCGTTATTTCTTAGAAGCTTGGCAACCCCTCTCAATTAAAGTGCTTTTCCACAGTCTGTGCCTAGGGCTACTTGAAAAGGAAACAAACCATAGAGACAAATCAGAGACCTTCTTTATTTTGTCAAGTTTCAAAGAGCTACTACAAACCCTGTTGGATTTAGAGTTCCAAATTCATCTATCTATATAGGAGAGAACAGAGAGAAACCTAAATATAAAAACTGCTACTGTAGACGAACGCTTCAACCTAGAAGAACAAAATTTGGTGAGCCAATTGGGATTTGTGTACTGATCATTACCACCATGTATCAACAAGATTGTGTGAAAAAATATTTGCTGGTATTTCGGAAACTCGTTATTTCTTAGAAGCTTGGCAACCCATCTCAATGAAAGTGCTTTTCCACAGTCTGTGCCTAGGGCTACTTGAAGAGGAAACAAACCATAGAGGCAAATCTGAGAACTCCTTTATTTTGTCAAGTTTCAAAGAGCTACTACAAACCATGTTGGATTTAGAGTTCCAAATTCATCTATCTATATAGGAGAGAACCGAGGGAAACTTAAATATAAAAACTGCTACTGTAGACGAACGCTTCAACCTAGAAGAACAAAATTTGGTAAGCCAAGTTGGATTTGTGTACTGATCATTACCACCAAATATCATCAAGATTGGGTGAAAAAATATTTGCTGGTATTTCGGAAACTCGTTATTTCTTAGAAGGTGGGCAACCCCTCTCAATGAAAGTGCTATTCCACAGTCTGTGCCTAGGGATACTTTAAGAGGAAACCAAACCATAGAGG